>NW_027444135.1:0-236226 GCF_048569485.1 Anomaloglossus baeobatrachus
GCAGCTCCCTCCTCATAGCCTCCCCCAGCATCAGCCTCCCTCCTCCCAGCATCAGCCTCCCTCCTCCTAGCCTCCCCCAGCATCAGCCTCCCTCCTCCCAGCATCAGCCTCCCTCCTCCCTCAGCTTCCCTCCTCCAAGCCTCCCCCAGCATCAGCCTCCCTCAGCATCAGCCTCCCCCAGCATCAGCCTCCCTCCTCCCAGCCTCCCTCAGCATCAGCCTCTGTCCCCCCAGCCTCCCTCAGCATCAGCCCTCCCTGCTCCCAGCTTACCCCAGCATCAGCCTCTCTCCTCCCATCTTCCCCCAGCATGAGCCTCCTCCAGCATCAGCCTCTCTCCTCCCAGCCTCCCCCAGCATCAGCCTCCCTGCTCCCAGCCTCAGCCTCCCCCAGCCTCAGCCTCCCCAGCCTCAGCCTCCCCCAGCCTCAGCCTCCCTCCTCCCAGCCTCCCCCAGCCTCAGCCTCCCTCCTCCCAGCCTCCCCCAGCCTCAGCCTCCCTCCTCCCAGCCTCCCCCAGCCTCAGCCTCCCTCCTCCCAGCCTCAGCCTCCCTCCTCCCAGCCTCCCCCAGCCTCAGCCTCCCTCCTCCCAGCCTCCCCCAGCCTCAGCCTCCCTACTCCCAGCCTCCCCCAGCATCAGCCTCCCTCCTCCCAGCCTCCCCCAGCATCAGCCTCCCTCAGCATCAGCCTCCCTCAGCATCAGCCTCCCTCAGCATTAGCCTCCCTCAGCATCAGCCTCCCTCCTCCTAGCCTCCCCCAGCATCAGCCTCCCTCCTCCCAGCATCAGCCTCCCTCCTCCTAGCCTCCCCCAGCGTCAGCCTCCCTCCTCCCAGCATCAGCCTCCCTCCTCCTAGCCTCCCCCAGCATCAGCCTCCCTCCTCCCAGCATCAGCCTCCCTCCTCCCTCAGCTTCCCTCCTCCAAGCCTCACCCTCCCCCAGCATCAGCCTCCCCCAGCATCAGCCTCCCTCAGCATCAGCCTCCCCCAGCCTCAGCCTCCCTCCTCCCAGCCTCCCTCAGCATCAGCCTCCCTCCTCCCAACCTCCCCCAGCATCAGCCTCCCTCCTCCCAACCTCCCCCAGCATCAGCCTCCCTCCTCCCAGCATCAGCCTCCCTCCTCCCAGCCTCCCTCAGCATCAGCCTCCCTCCTCCCAACCTCCCCCAGCATCAGCCTCCCTCCTCCTAGCCTCCCCCAGCATTAGCCTCCCTCCTCCCAGCCTCCCCCAGCATCAGCCTCCCTCCTCCAACTCTCCCTCAGCATCAGCTTCCCTCCTCCAACCCTCCCCCTCCCAGCCTCCCCCAGCATCAGCCTCCCTCAGCATCAGCCTCCCCCAGAATCAGTCTCTCTCCTCCCAGCATCTGCCTCTCTCCTCCCCAGCCTCAGCCTCTCTCTCTCCCCAGCCTCCCCCCCAGCCTCAGCCTCTCTCTCCCCCCAGCCTCCCCCCCAGCCTCAGCCTCTCTCCCCCCAGCCTCAGCCTCTCTCTCCCCCCAGCCTCAGCCTCTCTCTCCCCCAGCCTCAGCCTCTCTCTCCCGCCAGCCTCAGCCTCTCTCTCCCGCCAGCCTCAGCCTCTCTCTCCCGCCAGCCTCAGCCTCTCTCTCCCGCCAGCCTCAGCCTCTCTCTCCCGCCAGCCTCAGCCTCTCTCTCCCCCCAGCCTCAGCCTCTCTCTCCCCCCAGCCTCAGCCTCCCCTCTCTCCCCCGCCAGCCTCAGCATCTTTCCCCCCAGCCTCAGCCTCTCTCCCCCCAGACTCAGCCTCTCTTCCCAGCCTCCCCCCCAGCCTAAGCCTCTCTCTCTTCCCAGCCTCAGCCTCTCTCTCTCTTCCCAGCCTCCCCCCAGCCTCAGCCTCTTTCTCTGCCCAGCCTCTCTCTCTTCCCAGCCTCCCCCAGCCTCAGCCTCTTTCTCTGCCCAGCCTCTCTCTCTTCCCAGCCTCCCCCAGCCTCAGCCTATTTCCCCCCAGGCTCACCTTGCATGATTATAGTGGAAAAAGGCATCGCAACGATCATCAACTAACCTGTAAGGAGCCCATACATTCTAGGCTCTGCCTCTGCCTTATCTGCTCCGGTGCCCGCCGCCCTGCTCTGGCTGGCTCCTCTTCTGGCTTGCTCCAGCTGCAGACGCGTCCTCCTCCGCGGCGTGTGTCGTCTGCAGCATTGGACGCTGCAGCACGGGGCAGTCAGCTGATTGTCGCGCCCGCGCGCCTCTGATCCCGGAAGTGAAGGCGATGGAACTTCCGGGGTTAATCAGCTCACCATGCCTGGCCGCCCATGTATTTAAATAGACAGAAGTGCGCCTCCCCTCCCTCTCAAACCCCCCCCCCCCCCCCTGAACACAGCCGAGTGTAACGGAGGGAGGGACGGGGGGCGGGGATGGAAAAAAAAAAAAAAAAAATTATATTTTTTTTTTTTTTTTTTTTTTTTTTTTTTTTTTTTGCTGCCAGAAAGTGCCGCCCCCCGCAACGTGCCGCCCTAGGCACGGGACCACAGGTGCCTAGTGGCAAATACGGCCCTGCTCCTGTGTAAGAACAGTATATGGCCCCTGTGCAAGAACAGTATATGGCCCCTGTGCAAGAACAGTATATGGCCCTGTGTAAGAACAGTATATGGCCCTGTGTAAGAACAGTATATGGCTCCTGTGTAAGAACAGTATATGGCCCTGTGTAAGAACAGTATATGACCCTGTGTAAGAACAGTATATGGCCCCTGTGTAAGAACAGTATATGACCCTGTGTAAGAACAGTATATGGCCCCTGTGTAAGAACAGTATATGACCCTGTGTAAGAACAGTATATGGCCCCTGTGTAAGAACAGTATATGACCCCTGTGTAAGAACAGTATATGGCTCCTGTGTAAGAACAGTATATGGCCCTGTGTAAGAACAGTATATGGCTCCTGTGTAAGAACAGTATATGGCCCCTGTGTAAGAACAGTATATGGCCCCTGTGTAAGAACAGTATATGGCCCCTGTGTAAGAACAGTATATGGCCCTGTGTAAGAACAGTATATGGCCCTGTGTAGGAACAGTATATGCCCCTGTGTAGGAACAGTATATGGCCCCTGTGTAAGAACAGTATATGGCCCCTGTGTAAGAACAGTATATGGCCCTGTGTAAGAACAGTATATGGCTCCTGTGTAAGAACAGTATATGGCTCCTGTGTAAGAACAGTATATGGTCCCTGTGTAAGAACAGTATATGGCTCCTGTGTAACAACAGTATATGGCCCCTGTGTAAGAACAGTATATGGCCCTGTGTAAGAACAGTATATGGCCCCTGTGTAAGAACAGTATATGGCCCCTGTGTAAGAACAGTATATGGCCCTGTGTAAGAACAGTATATGACCCCTGTGTAAGAACAGTATATGGCCCTGTGTAAGAACAGTATATGGCTCCTGTGTAAGGACAGTATATGGCCCCTGTGTAAGAACAGTATATGGCCCCTGTGTAAGAACAGTATATGGCTCCTGTGTAAGAACAGTATATGGCCCCTGTGTAAGAACAGTATATGGCCCCTGTGTAAGAACAGTATATGGCCCTGTGTAAGAACAGTATATGACCCCTGTGTAAGAACAGTATATGGCCCCTGTGTAAGAACAGTATATGGCCCTGTGTAAGAACAGTATATGGCCCTGTGTAAGAACAGTATATGGCCCCTGTGTAAGAACAGTATATGGCTCCTGTGTAAGAACAGTATATGGCCCCTGTGTAAGAACAGTATATGGCCCCTGTGTAAGAACAGTATATGGCCCTGTGTAAGAACAGTATATGGCCCCTGTGTAAGAACAGTATATGGCCCTGTGTAAGAACAGTATATGGCCCCTGTGTAAGAACAGTATATGGCCCCTGTGTAAGAACAGTATATGGCCCTGTGTAAGAACAGTATATGGCCCCTGTGTAAGAACAGTATATGGCCCCTGTGTAAGAACAGTATATGGCCCCTGTGTAAGAACAGTATATGGCCCCTGTGTAAGAACAGTATATGGCCCCTGTGTAAGAACAGTATATGACCCCTGTGTAAGAACAGTATATGGCCCCTGTGTAAGAACAGTATATGGCCCCTGTGTAAGAACAGTATATGGCTCCTGTGTAAGAACAGTATATGACCCCTGTGTAAGAACAGTATATGGCCCCTGTGTAAGAACAGTATATGGCTCCTGTGTAAGAACAGTATATGGCCCCTGTGTAAGAACAGTATATGGCCCCTGTGTAAGAACAGTATATGGCCCTGTGTAAGAACAGTATATGGCCCCTGTGTAAGAACAGTATATGGCCCTGTGTAAGAACAGTATATGGCCCCTGTGTAAGAACAGTATATGGCCCCTGTGTAAGAACAGTATATGGCCCTGTGTAAGAACAGTATATGGCCCCTGTGTAAGAACAGTATATGGCCCCTGTGTAAGAACAGTATATGGCCCCTGTGTAAGAACAGTATATGGCCCCTGTGTAAGAACAGTATATGGCCCCTGTGTAAGAACAGTATATGACCCCTGTGTAAGAACAGTATATGGCCCCTGTGTAAGAACAGTATATGGCCCCTGTGTAAGAACAGTATATGGCCTTGTGTAAGAACAGTATATGGACCCTGTGTAAGAACAGTATATGGCTCCTGTGTAAGAACAGTATATGACCCCTGTGTAAGAACAGTATATGGCCCCTGTGTAAGGACAGTATATGGCCCCTGTGTAAGGACAGTATATGGCCCTGTGTAAGAACAGTATATGACCCCTGTGTAAGAACAGTATATGGCTCCTGTGTAAGAACAGTATATGACCCCTGTGTAAGAACAGTATATGGCCCCTGTGTAAGAACAGTATATGGCCCCTGTGTAAGAACAGTATATGGCCCCTGTGTAAGAACAGTATATGGCCCCTGTGTAAGAACAGTATATGGCCCTGTGTAAGAACAGTATATGGCCCCTGTGTAAGAACAGTATATGGCCCCTGTGTAAGAACAGTATATGGCCCCTGTGTAAGAACAGTATATGGCCCCTGTGCAAGAACAGTATATGGCCCCTGTGTAAGAACAGTATATGGCCCCTGTGTAAGAACAGTATATGGCCCCTGTGTAAGAACAGTATATGGCCCTGTGTAAGAACAGTATATGGCCCCTGTGTAAGAACAGTATATGGCCCTGTGTAAGAACAGTATATGGCCCCTGTGTAAGAACAGTATATGGCCCCTGTGTAAGAACAGTATATGACCCCTGTGTAAGAACAGTATATGGCCCTGTGTAAGAACAGTATATGACCCCTGTGTAAGAACAGTATATGGCCCCTGTGTAAGAACAGTATATGGCCCTGTGTAAGAACAGTATATGGCCCCTGTGCAAGAACAGTATATGGCCCCTGTGTAAGAACAGTATATGGCCCCTGTGTAAGAACAGTATATGGCCCTGTGTAAGAACAGTATATGGCCCCTGTGTAAGAACAGTATATGGCCCCTGTGTAAGAACAGTATATGGCCCCTGTGTAAGAACAGTATATGGCCCCTGTGTAAGAACAGTATATGGCCCCTGTGTAAGAACAGTATATGACCCCTCTGTAAGAACAGTATATGGCCCCTGTGTAAGAACAGTATATGGCCCCTGTGTAAGAACAGTATATGACCCCTGTGTAAGAACAGTATATGGCCCCTGTGTAAGAACAGTATATGGCCCTGTGTAAGAACAGTATATGGCCCCTGTGTAAGAACAGTATATGGCCCCTGTGTAAGAACAGTATATGGCTCCTGTGTAAGAACAGTATATGGCCCTGTGTAAGAACAGTATATGGCCCCTGTGTAAGAACAGTATATGACCCTGTGTAAGAACAGTATATGGCCCCTGTGTAAGAACAGTATATGACCCTGTGTAAGAACAGTATATGGCCCTGTGTAAGAACAGTATATGGCTCCTGTGTAAGAACAGTATATGGCCCCTGTGTAAGAACAGTATATGGCCCCTGTGTAAGAACAGTATATGGCCCCTGTGTAAGAACAGTATATGACCCCTCTGTAAGAACAGTATATGGCCCCTGTGTAAGAACAGTATATGACCCCTGTGTAAGAACAGTATATGGCCCCTGTGTAAGAACAGTATATGGCCCTGTGTAAGAACAGTATATGGCCCCTGTGTAAGAACAGTATATGGCTCCTGTGTAAGAACAGTATATGGCTCCTGTGTAAGAACAGTATATGGGCCCTGTGTAAGAACAGTATATGGCTCCTGTGTAAGAACAGTATATGGCCCCTGTGCAAGAACAGTATATGGCTCCTGTGCAAGAACAGTATATGGCTCCTGTGTAAGAACAGTATATGGGCCCTGTGTAAGAACAGTATATGGCCCCTGTGTAAGAACAGTATATGGCCCCTGTGTAAGAACAGTATATGGCCCTGTGTAAGAACAGTATATGGCCCCTGTGTAAGAACAGTATATGGCCCCTGTGTAAGAACAGTATATGACCCTGTGTAAGAACAGTATATGGCCCCTGTGTAAGAACAGTATATGACCCTGTGTAAGAACAGTATATGGCCCTGTGTAAGAACAGTATATGGCTCCTGTGTAAGAACAGTATATGGCCCCTGTGTAAGAACAGTATATGGCCCCTGTGTAAGAACAGTATATGGCCCCTGTGTAAGAACAGTATATGACCCCTCTGTAAGAACAGTATATGGCCCCTGTGTAAGAACAGTATATGACCCCTGTGTAAGAACAGTATATGGCCCCTGTGTAAGAACAGTATATGGCCCTGTGTAAGAACAGTATATGGCCCCTGTGTAAGAACAGTATATGGCTCCTGTGTAAGAACAGTATATGGCTCCTGTGTAAGAACAGTATATGGGCCCTGTGTAAGAACAGTATATGGCTCCTGTGTAAGAACAGTATATGGCCCCTGTGCAAGAACAGTATATGGCTCCTGTGCAAGAACAGTATATGGCTCCTGTGTAAGAACAGTATATGGGCCCTGTGTAAGAACAGTATATGGCCCCTGTGTAAGAACAGTATATGGCCCCTGTGTAAGAACAGTATATGGCCCTGTGTAAGAACAGTATATGGCCCCTGTGTAAGAACAGTATATGGCCCCTGTGCAAGAACAGTATATGGCCCCTGTGCAAGAACAGTATATGGCTCCTGTGTAAGAACAGTATATGGGCCCTGTGTAAGAACAGTATATGGCCCCTGTGCAAGAACAGTATATGGCTCCTGTGTAAGAACAGTATATGGCCCCTGTGTAAGAACAGTATATGGCCCTGTGTAAGAACAGTATATGGCCCCTGTGTAAGAACAGTATATGGCCCCTGTGCAAGAACAGTATATGGCTCCTGTGTAAGAACAGTATATGGGCCCTGTGTAAGAACAGTATATGGCCCCTGTGTAAGAACAGTATATGGCCCCTGTGTAAGAACAGTATATGGCCCCTGTGTAAGAACAGTATATGGCCCCTGTGTAAGAACAGTATATGGCCCTGTGTAAGGACAGTATATGGCCCCTGTGTAAGAACAGTATATGGCCCCTGCACTCCAAGAGCTCTGCAATCAGCCTCTCTCTGGGCCCCTGCGGATGCACGGGCTGCAGCAATGACATGTCCATCCCTGAGCTCAGGACCTGACCTGCACCGTGACCATAAGGGGGCAGCACTGCACATGGTCAGGGGCGTGCATAGAAACCACGCTCTGATTGGACCCTTATTCCCCCAAAAAATAGCTATATTCAGCTGAGTAACCGGGGTCATATATGTGGCGGAGGAGGGGACGCTGCGCTCTCCCACTGCTCGGGTCCGGCTGCTGCTGCTCGGTGGTGGCTCGAGCAGTGGGCCGGATCCCGGGGACTCGAGCAGCGTTCCTCGCCCGTGAGTGAAAAGGGGAATGGTTTTGGGGATTTATTGTCCGTGACGCCACCCACAGTTGTGGTGAGATTGGTGACACCACCGCTGCTCTGGACGGGGATCCCGGGAGCGATGACAGGGAGCAGCCTTGATGTTGTTTTCTCCCCTCCGTGGGTAGGGGGTTGGTTGTCCCGGGGCCCGGTGAGGGGGTAGGGGTGGATGGCAGGCGGGTTACGGGGCCTGGCGAGGTGCAGGGTCGCGGGGGCAGCGCTTTGCCGCACGGCACGGTGGTACTCACTCAGCCAATGATGTACACAAAGTCTCCGGTAAAACACTCGGCTGGATGGACGGGTCCCACAGACGGCTGCGGTGTTGTTTCTCCCGGCAGGTTGATGGTGACTGCCTTTCCCTGCACCTATGTAGAATGTACGGTTCCAATGGGTTCCCACCGGTAACCCGCTCCCCAGCTTTGAAGGTTGCTGAAGGAGCCCCTTTTGCCCGCAGGCTCTGGCCCTGGGAACTGTAGCCTTGGCGGTGACTGTGCTTCCCTCTATGGTTGGACTGTTGCCTTCTGTCGGGACTTGGCTGCTGGGGAACCCCGGAGGTTCCCTTCGCTAATGGATTTGACAATTTCAACGGCGACTCCTAGCCTTGTCGGGGTCCGTAAGCCCTGCCGGATGGTGCTGGCTTCTCTGTTATGTCCGGAACCATGGAAGACCACCACAAATCATTGGGAAAAAGGTGACAAGAGCATTGGCAACTAATCTGGCCGCCATCCCCTTACTAACCAACACAACTAGAAGTAGCCGAGGGGTGAACTAACATCCTGTGCACCGCGAACCCAGCCGGAGAACTAACTATCCTAAAGGAAGGAAAGATGAATAACTCTCTGCCTCAGAAAATAGACAAGAATAGCAAGCCCCCCACATTCAAAGACTGCGGTGATATAGGAAAAACACAATACACAGGTAGAGGACAGGATTAGCAAAAGGTGAGGCCCCCGCTGACTAAAATAGGAAAGTACAGGAAAGGGACTGATGGTAGCCAGAGAAAAACCCTACAAAATACCAACTTCCTGATAGTACAAAAAGGCCCTCAGATCGCTCGATCTGAACTCCGTCCTATACCAGGTGCCCTTGTCATACCAATGAACAGAAAACAAGAATTATAACATTCAACAAGCCATAAACACATGGACCCAAAGGAGCTATACTCCACACAGAACTGCAGGGAGTTCCCCAACAATCCACTGAGGGGGAAAATCCCTGGAAGGAAATAAACTGAAACCAACCACAGCAAATGACAAACCCAGATAAACAAAAGAACCAGACAATAAATAAAGAGCAAGCACTTATCTGGAGTAGATGTGGTGTAGAGCAGGATTAAGCAGGCTGGAGATACAAAGAACAACTGACATCCGGCAACAGCCTGCAATCAGACCAGGACTTAAATAAGCAGAGAATTAGGAAAGGAAACACCCACTGCACAACCCACCTGGTCTCTGTCCAAACCATTCCTGGCCACCAGAGGGAGCCTCCCAGCAGCCAAGACATAACTAACATTCACAACAGTACCCCCCCCCTTGAGGAGGGGTCACCGAACCCTCACCCACGCCACCAGGTCGCTCGGGATGAGCATGATGGAAGGCGCGAACCAACCTGTCCGCATGAATGTCAGAAGCCACAACCCAAGAGTTATCCTCCTAAATACGGATGAGATTATACGCACCCTTGAGATCCAGTTTCGTAAACCATTTGGCACTCTGCACTCTAGAGAACAGATCAGACATCAGAGGCAAAGGGTACTGATATTTGACTGTAATTTTATTGAGAAGACGGTAATCAATACAAGGCCTCAACGAACCATCTTTCTTAGCAACAAAGAAGAAACCGGCACCCAAAGGAGAAGATGAGGGCCGAATGTGCCCCTTCTCCAATGATTCTCTGATGTATGACCGCATGGCATCATGTTCGGGCACAGACAAGTTGAAAATCCGCCCCTTGGGAAATTTACAACCGGGCACCAACTCAATGGCACAGTCACAGTCCCGGTGTGGGGGCAGAGAATCAGATTCCTGGTCATTAAATACATCACGGAAATCAGACAAGAAAGCCGGAACATCAACTGCCTGAGCAGACGTGGATGACACGGAAAGGTCCTGATGCACACCTTGACAACCCCAACTAGCTACCGACAAGGATCTCCAGTCCAGAACCGGATTATGGGTCTGCAACCACGGAAATCCCAGTACCAAGGTATCCTGTAGATTATGCAATACTAAAAATGTACAAGTCTCCTGATGCGCTGGTGCAACTCTCATAGGCACTTGGGTCCAAAATTGGGGTTTATGTTCTGCCAAAGGGGTAGCATCAATGCCCCTTAAAGGAATAGGAGTTTGCAAAGGAACCATGGGGAAACCACAATCCCTAGCAAACCCAAAATCCATCAAATTGAGCGCTGCCCCTGAGTCCACAAAGGCAAATGCAGAAAAGGAAGACAATGAGCAAATCAATGTGACAGACAAAAGAAACTTTGGTTGCAAAGAACCCACAGTAACAGAAGTAGCCAATCTCCTTGCTGCTCGGAGGTTCCCTTCACTAACGGATTTGACAATTTCAACGGCGACTCCTAGCCTTGTCGGGGTCCGTAAGCCCTGCCGGATGGTGCTGGCTTCTCTTTGTGTACCGGTCCAATACCGCCGGGCCACCGCCCGTCCACGGTCCTTACGTCTGGCTCCGATAGGCCTCTCCTGCAGACGGTCACCACCGTCTGCCAACCTTGCTGTACCTCCCGGGCCACACACCCGGACCAACTTCAGGCTGCTCCACTACCACTTCACTTCTCCACTCAAACTCTCTCCAAACTAAACTGCACTAACTGTCTTCTTTTCCCGCCTCCAGGACTGTGAACTCCTCGGTGGGCGGGACCAACCACCTGGCTCCACCCCTGGTGTGGACATCAGACCCTGGAGGGAGGCAACAAGGGTTTTTGTTTGACTTCAGTGTGCCTGACCGGGGTGTGGGGTGTGTTGGTGTAGTTCTGTGACGTCCTGGCTTGTCCAGGGCGCCACATATATACCCCATTTATAAACAGGGGGAAGGATGTGCATTGTCGCACGGTGATGACTGTTCTCACCCAGCCCAGTCATGGCCAATATGGAGTATGAAGCCCCCAAAAATGCCCACACCCACCCACACTCAGTGTGGTAGACCCATACCGAATCCTCCCACAATCCCATAACTGAGTGCTGATACCCCCACAGTGCCCTCAACACCGTATGACACCCCCAAACACTGATGACACTATTGCGCCCTCACACAGTAAGATGAGCTGTCAAAGCCCCTCAGTATGCTGCTCCCACACACCCCACTCAGTATGATGACCCCCCACTCAGTATGATGACCCCCCACTCAGTATGATGACCCCCCCCACTCAGTATGATGACCCCCCCCACTCAGTATGACGGCCCCCCCGCTCAGTATGATGCCCCCCCACTCAGTATGATGGTCCCCCACTCAGTATGATGGTTCCCCCCCACTCAGTATGATACTCCCCCACTCAGTATGATGACCCCCCCCACTCAGTGTGATGACCCCCCCCACTCAGTATGATGACCCCCCACTCAGTATGATGACCCCCCCACTCAGTATGATACTCCCCCACTCAGTATGATGAACCCCACTCAGTATGATACTCCCCCACTCAGTATGATACTCCCCCACTCAGTATGATGACCCCCCTACTCAGTATGATGACCCACCACTCAGTATGATGGTCCCCCACTCAGTATGATACTCCCCCACTCAGTATGATGAACCCCACTCAGTATGATACTCCCCCACTCAGTATGATACTCCCCCACTCAGTATGATGACCCCCCACTCAGTATGATGGTCCCCCACTCAGTATGATACTCCCCCACTCAGTATGATGAACCCCACTCAGTATGATGCTCCCCCACTCAGTATGATGACCCCTCCCCCCACTTAGTATGATACTCCCAGGGCCGTATTTACCATTAGGCACCCGTGGTCCCGTGCCTAGGACCAGGATGCAGGGGGCGGCACCTTCTAGCATTAAAAAAAAAAAATTTTTTTTTTTTTTTTTTTTACACATTCATTAAATCCGCTGTATTTTCGGAGGGGGGATTGGGAGAGGCGCACCTTTATTTATTTGTATCTGCGTCAATTAAGACGCGAATGCAGACAAACCGCGGCGGCCGGGCACAGAGCTGATTGACCCCGGAACTTCCGGGGTCACAGGCGCGTCAATCAGCTCCTTCCTCTGTGCTGCGTCCAATGCTGTGTGGATTTCACATGCAGAGCTCACAGCAGGACGCCGCAGAGGACGCCGCGATGGAAGCCGGTGTCAGAAGAGGATACTCACGTGAGCCAGGAAGATGACGGCGGGCCGTGGAGCAGGTAAGTGCTCGCAGAGCTGAAGATTCATAAGGAGCGTGGGGGTGTCTCTAATGCAGACTGGAGATCTGCGTATGGGGTGGAAGGAGAGAGGCTGATACTGGGGGAGACTTGGGGGAAGAGAAGCTGATACTGGGGGAGGCTGGGAGGAGAGAGTATGATGCTGGGAGGGGGGAGGCTGATGTTGCGGAAGGCTGGGATGGGGGGAGGCTGACACTGGGGGAGGCTGGGAAGAGAGAGGCTGATGCTGAGGGAGGCTGATGCTGGGGGAGGCTGGGAGGAGAGAGGCTGATGCTGGGGGAGGCTGGGAGGAGAGAGACTGATACTGGGGGAGGCTGGGAGGAGAGAGGCTGATGCTGGGGGAGGCTGGGAGGAGAGAGGCTGATACTGGGGGAGGCTGGGAGGAGAGAGGCTGATGCTGGGGGAGGCTGGGAGGAGGGAGGCTGATGCTGAGGGAGGCTGATGCTGGGGGAGGCTGGGAGGAGAGAGGCTGATGCTGAGGGAGGTTGATGCTGGGGGAGGCTGGGAGGAGAGAGGGGGAGGCTGGGAGGAGAGAGGCTGATGCTGGGGGAGGCTGATGCTGGGAGAGTTTGGGAGGAGAGAGGCTGATGCTGGGGGAGGCTGGGAGGAGAGAGGCTGGTGCTGGGGAGGCTGGGAGGAGGGAGGCTGATGCTGGGGGAGGCTGGGAGGAGGGAGGCTGATGCTGAGGGAGGCTGGGAGGGGTGAGGTTGGGAGGAGAGAGGCTGGGAGGGGGGAGGCTGGGAGGAAAGAGGCTGATGCTGGGGGAGGCTGGGAGGAGGGAGGCTGATGCTGAGGGAGGCTGGGAGGGGGGAGGCTGGGAGGAAAGAGGCTGATGCTGGGGGAGGCTGGGAGGAGGGAGGCTGATGCTGAGGGAGGCTGATGCTGGGCGAGGCTGGGAGGAGAGAGGCTGATGCTGGGAGAGGCTGGGAGGAGAGAGGCTGATGCTGCGGGAGGCTCGGAGGAGAGAGGCTGATGCTGAGGGAGGCTGATGCTGGGGGAGGCTGGGAGGAGAGAGGCTGATGCTGGGGGCGGCTAGGAGGGGGGAGGCTGATGCTGGGGGAGGCTGGGAGGAGGGAGGCTGATGCTGAGGGAGGCTGATGTTGGGGGAGACTGGGAGGAGAGAGGCTGAGGCTGGGGGAGGCTGGTGCTGGGGGAGGCTGATGCTGGGGGAGGCTGGGAGGAGGGAGGCTGATGCTGGGGGAGGCTGGGAGGAAAGAGGCTGATGCTGAGGGAGGCTGATGCTGGGGGAGGCTGGGAGGAAAGAGGCTGATGCTGAGGGAGGCTCAGAGGAGAGAGGCTGATGCTGAGGGAGGCTGATGCTGGGGGAGGCTGGGAGGAGAGAGGCTGATGCTGGGGGAGGCTGGGAGGAAAGAGGCTGATGCTGAGAGAGGCTGATGCTGGGAGAGGCTGATGCTTTGGGAGGCTCGGAGGAGAGAGGCTGATGCTGAGGAAGGCTGATGCTGGGGGAGACTGGGAGGAGAGAGGCTGATGCTGGGGGAGGCTAGGAGGGGGGAGGCTGATGCTGGGGGAGGTTGATGCTGGGGGAGGCTGGGAGGAGGGAGGCTGATGCTGAGGGAGGCTTATGCTGGGGGAGGCTGGGAGGAGAGAGGCTGATGCTGGGGGAGGCTGATGCTGGGAGAGTTTGGGAGGAGAGAGGCTGATGCTGGGGGAGGCTGGGAGGAGAGAGGCTGGTGCTGGGGAGGCTGGGAGGAGGGAGGCTGATGCTGGGGGAGGCTGGGAGGAGGGAGGCTGATGCTGAGGGAGGCTGGGAGGGGTGAGGTTGGGAGGAGAGAGGCTGGGAGGGGGGAGGCTGGGAGGAAAGAGGCTGATGCTGGGGGAGGCTGGGAGGAGGGAGGCTGATGCTGAGGGAGGCTGGGAGGGGGGAGGCTGGGAGGAAAGAGGCTGATGCTGGGGGAGGCTGGGAGGAGGGAGGCTGATGCTGAGGGAGGCTGATGCTGGGCGAGGCTGGGAGGAGAGAGGCTGATGCTGGGAGAGGCTGGGAGGAGAGAGGCTGATGCTGCGGGAGGCTCGGAGGAGAGAGGCTGATGCTGAGGGAGGCTGATGCTGGGGGAGGCTGGGAGGAGAGAGGCTGATGCTGGGGGCGGCTAGGAGGGGGGAGGCTGATGCTGGGGGAGGCTGGGAGGAGGGAGGCTGATGCTGAGGGAGGCTGATGTTGGGGGAGACTGGGAGGAGAGAGGCTGAGGCTGGGGGAGGCTGGTGCTGGGGGAGGCTGATGCTGGGGGAGGCTGGGAGGAGGGAGGCTGATGCTGGGGGAGGCTGGGAGGAAAGAGGCTGATGCTGAGGGAGGCTGATGCTGGGGGAGGCTGGGAGGAAAGAGGCTGATGCTGAGGGAGGCTCAGAGGAGAGAGGCTGATGCTGAGGGAGGCTGATGCTGGGGGAGGCTGGGAGGAGAGAGGCTGATGCTGGGGGAGGCTGGGAGGAAAGAGGCTGATGCTGAGAGAGGCTGATGCTGGGAGAGGCTGATGCTTTGGGAGGCTCGGAGGAGAGAGGCTGATGCTGAGGAAGGCTGATGCTGGGGGAGACTGGGAGGAAAGAGGCTGATGCTGGGGGAGGCTAGGAGGGGGGAGGCTGATGCTGGGGGAGGTTGATGCTGGGGGAGGCTGGGAGGAGGGAGGCTGATGCTGAGGGAGGCTTATGCTGGGGGAGGCTGGGAGGAGAGAGGCTGATGCTGGGGGGAGGCTAATGCTGGGGGAGGCTTATGCTGGGGGAGGCTGGGAGGAGAGAGGCTGATACTGGGGGAGGCTGATGCTGGGAGAGTTTGGGAGGAGAGAGGCTGATGCTGGGGGAGGCTGGGAGGAGAGAGGCTGGTGCTGGGGGAGGCTGATGCTGGGGGAGGCTGGAAGGAGGGAGGCTGATGCTGGGCGAGGCTGGGAGGAGGGAGGCTGATGCTGAGGGAGGCTGGGATGAGGGAGGCTGATGCTGAGGGAGGCTGATTCTGCGGGAGGCTCGGAGGAGAGAGGCTGATGCTGAGGGAGGCTGATGCTGGGGGAGGCTGATGCTGGGGGAGGCTGGGAGGAGGGAGGCTGATGCTTAGGGAGGCTGATGCTGGGGGAGGCTGGGCGGAGAGAGGCTGATACTGGTGGAGGCTGGTGCTGGGGGAGGTTGATGCTGGGGGAGGCTGGGAGGAGGGAGGCTGATGTTGAGGGAGGCTGGGAGGGGGGAGGCTGGGAGGAGAGAGGCTAATGCTGGGGAGGCTGGGAGGAGGGAGGCTGATGCTGAGGGAGGCTGATGCTGGGGGAGGCTGGGAGGAGAGAGGCTGATGCTGGGGGAGGCTGGGAGGAAAGAGGCTGATGCTGGGAGAGGCTGATGCTGCGGGAGGCTCGGAGGAGAGAGGCTGATGCTGAGGGAGGCTGATGCTGGAGGAGGCTGGGAGGAGAGAGGCTGATGCTGGGGGAGGCTAGGAGGGGGGAGGCTTTTGCTGGGGGAGGCTGGGAGGGGGGAGGCTGATGCTGGGGGAGGCTGGGAGAGGAAGGCTGATGCTGAGGGAAGCTGATGCTGGGGGAGGCTGGGAGGAGAGAGGCTGATGCTGGGGGAGGCTGGGAGGAGAGAGGCTGATGCTGGGGGAGGCTGGTACTGGGGGAGGATGATGCTGGGGGAGGCTGGGAGGAGGGAGGCTGATGCTGGGGGATTCTGGGAGGAGAGAGGCTGATGCTGGGGAGGCTGGGAGGAGGGAGGCTGATGCTGAGGGAGGCTGATGCTGGGGGAGGCTGGGAGGAGAGAGGCTGATGCTGGGGGAGGCTGGGAGGAAAGAGGCTGATGTTGAGGGAGGCTGATGCTGGGAGAGGCTGATGCTGCGGGAGGCTCGGAGGAGAGAGGCTGATGCTGAGGGAGGCTGATGCTGGGGGAGGCTGGGAGGAGAGAGGCTGATGCTGGGGAGGCTAGGAGGGGGGAGGCTTTTGCTGGGGGAGGCGGGGAGGGGGGAGGCTGATGCTGAGGGAGGCTGATGCTGGGGGAGGCTGGGAGGAGAGAGGCTGATGCTGGGGGAGGCTGATGCTGGGGGAGGCTGCGAGGGGGAGGCTGATGCTGGGGGAGGCTGGGAGGAGAGAGGCTGATGCTTGGGGAGGCTGGGAGAAGAGAGGCTGATGCTGGGGGAGGCTGATACTGGGGGAGGCTGGGAGGAGAGAGGCTGATGCTGGGGGAGGCTGATACTGGGAGAGGCTGTGAGAGGGGAGGCTGGGAGGGGGGAGGCTGATGCTGCGGGAGGCTGGGAGGGTGGAGGCTGATGCTGGGGGAGGCTGGGAGGAGTGAGGCTGATGCTGGGGGAGGCTGGGAGGAGTGAGGCTGATGCTGGGGGAGGCTGGGAGAAGAGAGGCTGATGCTGGGGGCAGAGAGGCTGATGCTGGGGGCAGAGAGGCTGATGCTGGGGGAAGCTGGGGGAGAGAGGCTGATGCTGGGGGAAGCTGGGGGAGAGAGGCTGATGCTGGGGGAAGCTGGGGGAGAGAGGCTGAAGCTGGGGGAAGCTGGGGGAGAGAGGCTGAAGCTGGGGGACGCTGGGGAGAGAGAGGCTGAAGCTGGGGGACGCTGGGGGGGAGAGAGGCTGAAGCTGGGGGACGCTGGGGGGGAAGAGAGGCTGAAGCTGGGGGACGCTGGGGGGGATAGAGGTTGATGCTGGGGGGAGAGAGGCTGATGCTGGGGGAGAGGCTGCTGGTGAAGGCGGGGGAGAGCGGCTGCTGCTGGGGGAATGGGAGAGAGGGGCCAATCCTAGAGACAGAGGACAAGGGTTGAGGGATAGTGCAATGACAATATCGATGGGGGGGGAGTGTAAGGACTCAGAATGAGAGGGGGGCAGCATTGGGAGCTCATTATGGAGAAGGGGCAGCATGTGTGGGCTCAGTATGGAGTGGAGCAATGTAGGGGAGTCAATATCAAGAGTGGGGTAGTGTGTGTGTGTGTGTGTGTGTGTGTGTGTGTGTGTGTGTGTGTGGGAGGGGTGTCTCAGCATAAGCGTTAGTGTGGTGGTCTTAGTATGATGAATGGGGCAGCATGGAGGTGTCATTATGAAAAAGAGGAAGGCAGCATTAGGAGCTCATGGAGAGGGGCAGCATGCATGGGACATTGTGAGGAGGGAACAGCATGCATGGGAAACTGTGAGGAGGGAGCAGCATGCATGGGACACTGTGAGGAGGGGGCAGCATGCATGGGACATTGTGAGGAGGGGGCAGCATGCATGGGACACTGTGAGGAAGGGGCAGCATGCATGGGACATTGTGAGGAGGGGGCAGCATGCATGGGACATTGTGAGGAGGGGGCAGCATGCATGGGACATTGGGAGGAGGGGGCAGCATGCATGGGACATTGTGAGGAGGGGACAGCATGCATGGGACATTGTGAGGAGGGAACAGCATGCATGGGAAACTGTGAGGAGGGAGCAGCATGCATGGGACACTGTGAGGAGGGGGCAGCATGCATTGGACACTGTGAGGAGGGGGCAGCATGCATCGGACATTGGGAGGAGGGGGCAGCATGCATGGGACACTGTGAGGAGGGAGCAGCATGCATGGGACATTGTGAGGAAGGGGCAGCATGCATGGGACATTGGGAGGAGGGGGCAGCATGCATGGGACACTGTGAGGAGGGAGCAGCATGCATGGGACATTGTGAGGAGGGAACAGCATGCATGGGACACTGTGAGGAGGCAGCAGCATGCATGGGACATTGTGAGGAGGGAGCAGCATGCATGGGACATTGGGAGGAGGGGGCAGCATGCATGGGACACTGTGAGGAGGGAGCAGCATGCATGGGACACTGTGAGGAGGGAGCAGCATGCATGGGACATTGTGAGGAAGGGGCAGCATGCATGGGACATTGGGAGGATGGGGCAGCATGCATGGGACACTGTGAGGAGGGAGCAGCATGCATGGGACATTGTGAGGAAGGGGCAGGATGCATGGGACATTGGGAGTAGGGGGCAGCATGCATGGGACATTGTGAGGAGGGAACAGCATGCATGGGACATTGGGAGGAGGGGGCAGCATGCATGGGACATTGTGAGGAGTGGGCAGCATGCATGGGACATTGTGAGGAGGGGGCAGCATGCATGGGACATTGTGAGGAGGGGGCAGCATGCATGGGACACTGTGAGGAGGGGGCAGCATGCATGGGACATTGTGAGGAGGGGGCAGCATGCATGGGACATTGTGAGGACGGGGAAGCATGCATGGGACATTGTGAGGAGGGGGAAGCATGCATGGGACATTGTGAGGACGGGGAAGCATGCATGGGACCTTGTGAGGATGGGGAAGCATGCATGGGACATTGTGAGGACGGGGAAGCATGCATGGGACATTGTGAGGACGGGGAAGCATGCATGGGACATTGTGAGGACGGGGAAGCATGCATGGGACATTGTGAGGAGGGGGAAGCATGCATGGGGCATTGTGAGGAGGGGGAAGCATGCATGGGACATTGTGAGGAGGGGGCAGCATGCATGGGACATTGTGAGGAGGGGGCAGCATGCATGGGACATTGTGAGGACGGGGAAGCATGCATGGGACATTGTGAGGAGGGGGAAGCATGCATAGGACATTGTGAGGAGGGGGAAGCATGCATGGGACATTGTGAGGAGGGGGCAGCATGCATGGGACATTGTGAGGACGGGGAAGCATGCATGGGACATTGTGAGGATGGGGAAGCATGCATGGGACATTGTGAGGACGGGGAAGCATGCATGGGACATTGTGAGGACGGGGAAGCATGCATGGGACATTGTGAGGAGGGGGAAGCATGCATGGGACATTGTGAGGAGGGGGAAGCATGCATGGGACATTGTGAGGAGGGGGCAGCATGCATGGGACATTGTGAGGAGGGGGCAGCACGCATGGGACATTGTGAGGAGGGGGCAGCACGCATGGGACATTGTGAGGAGGGGGCAGCACGCATGGGAAACTGAGGAGGGAGCAGCATGCATGGGACATTGGGAGGAGGGGCAACATGCATGGGACATTGTGAGGGGGGACAGCATGCATGGGACATTGTGAGGAGGGAGCAGCATGCATGGGACACTGTGAAGAGGGGGAAGCATGCATGGGACATTGTGAGGAGGGGCAGCACGCATGGGACATTGTGAGGAGGGAGCAGCATGCATGGGACACTGTGAGGAGGGGGCAGAATGCATGGGACACTGTGAGGAGGGGGCAGAATGCATGGGACATTGTGAGGAGGGGGCAGCATGCATGGGACACTGTGAGGAGGGGGCAGCATGCATGGGACACTGTGAGGAGGGGGCAGAATGCATGGGACACTGTGAGGAGGGGGCAGAATGCATGGGACATTGTGAGGAGGGGGCAGCATGCATGGGACACTGTGAGGAGGGGGCAGCATGCATGGGACATTGTGAGGAGGGGGCAGCATGCATGGGACACTGTGAGGAGGGGGCAACATGCATGGGACATTGGGAGGAGGGGGCAGCATGCATGGGACATTGTGAGGAGGGGGCAGCATGCATGGGACACTGTGAGGAAGGGGCAGCATGCATGGGACATTGGGAGGAGGGGGCAGCATGCATGAGAGATTGTGAGGAGGGGGCAGCATGCATGGGACACTGTGAGGAAGGGGCAGCATGCATGGGACATTGGGAGGAGGGGGCAGCATGCATGAGACATTGTGAGGAGGGGCAGCATGCATGGGACACTGTGAGGAGGGGGCAGCATGCATGGGACACTGTGAGGAGGGGGCAGCATGCATGGGACATTGGGAGGAGGGGGCAGCATGCATGGGACATTGTGAGGAGGGGGCAGCATGCATGGGACATTGTGAGGAGGGGGCAGCATGCATGGGACATTGTGAGGAGGGGGTAGCAAGCATGGGACATTGTGAGGAGGGGGGCAGCATGCATGGGACATTGTGAGGAGGGGGCAGCATGCATGGGATATTGTGAGGAGGGGGCAGCATGCATGGGACATTGTGAGGAGGGGGCAGCATGCATGGGACATTGTGAGGAGGGGGCAGCATGCATGGGACACTGTGAGGAGGGGGCAGCATGCATGGGACACTGTGAGGAGGGGGCAGCATGCATGGGACATTGTGAGGAGGGGGCAGCATGCATGGGACATTGTGAGGAGGGGGCAGCATGCATGGGACATTGTGAGGAGGGGGCAGCATGCATGGGACATTGTGAGGAGGGGGCAGTATGCATGGGACATTGTGAGGAGGGGGCAGCATGCATGGGACATTGTGAGGAGGGGGGCAGCATGCATGGGACATTGTGAGGAGGGGGCAGCAAGCATGGGACATTGTGAGGAGGGGGCAGCATGCATGGGACATTGTGAGGAGGGGGCAGCATGCATGGGACATTGTGAGGAGGGGGCAGCATGCATGGGACATTGTGAGGAGGGGGCAGCATGCATGGGACATTGTGAGGAGGGGGCAGCATGCATGGGACATTGTGAGGAGGGGGGCAGCATGCATGGGACATTGTGAGGAGGGGGGCAGCATGCATGGGACATTGTGAGGAGGGGGCAGCATGCATGGGACATTGTGAGGAGGGGGCAGCATGCATGGGACATTGTGAGGAGGGGGCAGCATGCATGGGACATTGTGAGGAGGGGGCAGCATGCATGGGACATTGTGAGGAGGGGGCAGCATGCATGGGACACTGTGAGGAGGGGGCAGCATGCATGGGACACTGTGAGGAGGGGGCAGCATGCATGGGACACTGTGAGGAGGGGGCAGCATGCATGGGACACTGTGAGGAGGGGGCAGCATGCATGGGACATTGTGAGGAGGGGGCAGCATGCATGGGACATTGTGAGGAGGGGGCAGCATGCATGGGACACTGTGAGGAGGGGGCAGCATGCATGGGACATTGTGAGGAGGGGGCAGCATGCATGGGACACTGTGAGGAGGGGGCAGTATGCATGGGACACTGTGAGGAGGGGGCAGCATGCATGGGACACCACTGTGAGGAGGGGGCAGCATGCATGGGACACTGTGAGGAGGGGGCAGCATGCATGGGACACTGTGAGGAGGGGGCAGCATGCATGGGACATTGTGAGGAGGGGGCAGCATGCATGGGACACTGTGAGGAGGGGGCAGCATGCATGGGACACTGTGAGGAGGGGGCAGCATGCATGGGACACTGTGAGGAGGGGGCAGCATGCATGGGACACTGTGAGGAGGGGGCAGTATGCATGGGACACTGTGAGGAGGGGGCAGCATGCATGGGACACCACTGTGAGGAGGGGGCAGCATGCATGGGACACTGTGAGGAGGGGGCAGCATGCATGGGACATTGTGAGGAGGGTGCAGCATGATGTGAGGACAATGTACAGATCATATTTCATAATCGAGGAAGGTTTGGTGGGTTTACAGTAGTTTATAAGTGAGGGCAGTGTGGTGTTTTAGTTTATTAGGGGCAGTGTGACAGTCAGAGTATATAAGCGGGGACGGTGTGGTGGGAATATTTTATACTCATGCTATGTTTTGATGTGCCTGTGGTGATTCCCATTGGGGGGGGGGGGTTAGTGCCCTTCGTTTCTCATTGATACTTTTTCAAGTATTTTACAGAGTAGATCTGCCTTAAACAGATGTCGTGTGCGAAAACTCAGTGTTACGTTGTCACTAAGGGGCGCGACCACTTAAAGTGCCTAGGGCAACATGAAGGCAAAATACAGCCCTGTATACTCCCCACTCAGTATGATGACCCCCACTCAGTATGATGACCCCCACTCAGTATGATGAACCCCACTCAGTATGATGCTCCCCCACTCAGTATGATGACCCCTCCCCCCACTCAGTATGATACTCCCCCACTCAGTATGAAGGCCCCACACTCAATATGATGGCCCCCACTCAGTATGATGGCCCCCCACTCAGTATGATGACCCCCCCACTCAGTATGATGACCCACCACTCAGTATAATGGCCCCCCACTCAGTATGATGGCCCCCCACTCAGTATGATGACCCCCCCACTCAGTATGATGACCCCCCACTCAGTATGATGGCCTCCCACTCAGTATGATGACCCCCCACTCAGTATGATGGCCTCCCACTCAGTATGATGACCCCCCCACTCAGTATGATGACCCCCCACTCAGTATGATGGCCTCCCACTCAGTATGATGACCCCCCCACTCAGTATGATGACCCCCCACTCAGTATGATGGCCTCCCACTCAGTATGATGACCCCCCACTCAGTACAATGGCCTCCCACTCAGTATGATGGCCCCACACTCAGTATGATGCTCCCCCACTCAGTAGGATGCTCCCCAACTCAGTATAATGGCCCCCACTCAGTATGATGACCCCCCCCACTCAGTATGATGGCCTCCCACTCAGTATGATGACCCCCCACTCAGTATGATGACCCCCCACTCAGTATGATGGCCCCCACTCAGTATGATGACCCCCCCACTCAGTATGATGACCCCCCACTCAGTATTATGGCCCCCCACTCAGTATGATGGCCCCCCCACTCAGTATGATGGCCCCCCACTCAGTATGATGGCCCCCCCACTCAGTATGATGACCCACCACTCAGTATGATGACCCCCCTACTCAGTATGATGGTCCCCCACTCAGTATGATGACCCCCCACTCAGTATGATGCTCCCCCACTCAGTAGGATGCTCCCCAACTCAGTATAATGGCCCCCACTCAGTATGATGACCCCCCCTCTCAGTATGATGGCCTCCCACTCAGTATGATGGCCCCCACTCAGTATGATGACCCCCCCACTCAGTATGATGGCCTCCCACTCAGTATGATGACCCCCCACTCAGTATGATGGCCCCCACTCAGTATGATGACCCCCCACTCAGTATGATGGCCCCCCACTCAGTATGATGGCCCCCCACTCAGTATGATGGCCCCCCCACTCAGTATGATGGCCCCCCACTCAGTATGATGGCCCCCCCACTCAGTATGATGGTCCCCCACTCAGTATGATGACCCACCACTCAGTATGATGACCCCCCTACTCAGCATGATGGTCCCCCACTCAGTATGATGACCCCCCACTCAGTATGATGCTCCCCCACTCAGTAGGATGCTCCCCAACTCAGTATAATGGCCCCCACTCAGTATGATGACCCCCCCACTCAGTATAATGGCCCCCACTCAGTATGATGACCCCCCCCACTCAGTATGATGGCCTCCCACTCAGTATGATGACCCCCCACTCAGTATGATGGCCCCCACTCAGTATGATGACCCCCCACTCAGTATGATGGCCCCCCACTCAGTATGATGGCCCCCCCACTCAGTATGATGGCCCCCCACTCAGTATGATGGCCCCCCACTCAGTATGATGGCCCCCCCACTCAGTATGATGACCCCCCACTCATTATGATGGCCCCCCACTCAGTATGATGGCCCCCCACTCAGTATCACGGCCCCACACTCAGTATTATTACACTGTATAATGGCATTGGGCACTGTGTGGACGTTATCTGAGCTCTGCTTAGTTGTTTTAGGGTACCTGTATTTTGGTCATTGTACGACTGTATAATTTGGTTACTGTATGACTGTACTATTGGGCACTGTATGGTGGTATTATTTATGCACTGTATGATTGTGTTATTTCAGCATTGTATGACTGATGTTTTTGCACTTTATGCTGGTATCATTTGGTCACTGTATGATTGGAATATTGGGTACTGTGTGGTAGTTTTTTTTCTGCACAGTAACATTGTATTATTTCCGCACTGTGTAATAGTATTAATTATGCACTGCATGAGTGTATTATTTATGCAATGTATTGTTGTATTATTTCTGCACTGTATGGTGGTATTATGTATGCAGTGTATATAGTGTTATTTGGGCACGGTATGGTTGTATTATTTCTGCATTGTATGATAATATATATGCAGTGTATTATAGTATTGTTTGGGCACGGTATGGTTGTATTATTTCTGCACTGTATGGTGGTATTATATATGAAGTGTATTATAGTATTATTTGGGCACTGTATGGTTGTATTATCGCTGCACTGTATGGTGGTATTATGTATGCGGTGTATTATAGTATTATTTCTGCACTGTATGGTGGTTTATTTATGCAGTGTATTATAGTATTATTTGGGCATGGTATGGTTGTATTATTTCTGCACTCTATGGTGGTTTATTTATGCAGTAGTATTATAGTATTATTTGGGCACGGTATGGTTGTATTATTTCTGCACTGTGTGGTGGTTTATTTATGCAGTGTATTATAGTATTATTTGGGCACAGTATGGTTGTATTATTTCTCCACTGTATGGTGGTTTATTTATGCAGTATATTATAGTATTATTTGGGCACGGTATGGTTGTATTATTTCTGCACTGTATGGTGGTTTATTTATGCAGTGTATTATAGTATTATTTGGGCATGGTATGGTTGTATTATTTCTGCACTGCATGGTGGTTTATTTATGCAGTGTATTATAGTATTATCTCTGCACTGTATGGGGGTATTATGTATGTGGTGTATTATTTCTGCACTGTATGGTGGTATTATGTATGCAGTGTATTATAGTATTATTTGGGCACTGTATGGTTGTATTATCTCTGCACTGTATGGTGGTATTATATATGCGGTGTATTATTTGGGCACTGTATGGTTGTATTATCTCTGCACTGTATGGTGGTATTATGTATACGGTGTATTATAGTATTATTTGGGCACTGTATGGTTGTATTATCTCTGCACTGTATGGTGGTATTATGTATGCGGTGTATTATTTGGGCACTGTATGGTTGTATTATCTCTGCACTGTATGGTGGTATTATGTATGCGGTGTATTATTTGGGCACTGTATGGTTGTATTATCTCTGCACTGTATGGTGGTATTATGTATGCGGTGTATTATTTGGGCACTGTATGGTTGTATTATCTCTGCACTGTATGGTGGTATTATGTATGCGGTGTATTATTTGGGCACTGTATGGTTGTATTATCTCTGCACTGTATGGTGGTATTATGTATGCGGTGTATTATTTGGGCACTGTATGGTTGTATTATCTCTGCACTGTATGGTGGTATTATGTATGCGGTGTATTATTTGGGCACTGTATGGTTGTATTATCTCTGCACTGTATGGTGGTATTATGTATGCGGTGTATTATTTGGACACTGTATGGTTGTATTATTTCTGCACTGTATGGTGGTATTATGTATGCGGTGTATTATTTGGGCACTGTATGGTTGTATTATTTCTGCACTGTATGGTGGTATTATGTATGCGGTGTATTATTTGGACACTGTATGGTTGTATTATCTCTGCACTGTATGGTGGTATTATGTATGCGGTGTATTATTTGGACACTGTATGGTTGTATTATCTCTGCACTGTATGGTGGTATTATGTATGCGGTGTATTATTTGGGCACTGTATGGTTGTATTATCTCTGCACTGTATGGTGGTATTATGTATGCGGTGTATTATTTGGGCACTGTATGGTTGTATTATTTCTGCACTGTATGGTGGTATTATGTATGCGGTGTATTATTTGGGCACTGTATGGTTGTATTATCTCTGCACTGTATGGTGGTATTATGTATGCGGTGTATTATTTGGGCACTGTATGGTTGTATTATTTCTGCACTGTATGGTGGTATTATGTATGCGGTGTATTATTTGGGCACTGTATGGTTGTACTATCTCTGCACTGTATGGTGGTATTATGTATGCGGTGTATTATTTGGGCACTGTATGGTTGTATTATCTCTGCACTGTATGGTGGTATTATGTATGCGGTGTATTATTTGGGCACTGTATGGTTGTATTATCTCTGCACTGTATGGTGGTATTATGTATGCGGTGTATTATTTGGACACTGTATGGTTGTATTATCTCTGCACTGTATGGTGGTATTATGTATGCGGTGTATTATTTGGGCACTGTATGGTTGTATTATCTCTGCACTGTATGGTGGTATTATGTATGCGGTGTATTATTTGGGCACTGTATGGTTGTATTATCTCTGCACTGTATGGTGGTATTATGTATGCGGTGTATTATTTGGGCACTGTATGGTTGTATTATCTCTGCACTGTATGGTGGTATTATGTATGCGGTGTATTATTTGGACACTGTATGGTTGTATTATCTCTGCACTGTATGGTGGTATTATGTATGCGGTGTATTATTTGGGCACTGTATGGTTGTACTATCTCTGCACTGTATGGTGGTATTATGTATGCGGTGTATTATTTGGGCACTGTATGGTTGTATTATCTCTGCACTGTATGGTGGTATTATGTATGCGGTGTATTATTTGGACACTGTATGGTTGTATTATCTCTGCACTGTATGGTGGTATTATGTATGCGGTGTATTATTTGGGCACTGTATGGTTGTATTATCTCTGCACTGTATGGTGGTATTATGTATGCGGTGTATTATTTGGGCACTGTATGGTTGTATTATCTCTGCACTGTATGGTGGTATTATGTATGCGGTGTATTATTTGGGCACTGTATGGTTGTATTATCTCTGCACTGTATGGTGGTATTATGTATGCGGTGTATTATTTGGGCACTGTATGGTTGTATTATCTCTGCACTGTATGGTGGTATTATGTATGCGGTGTATTATTTGGGCACTGTATGGTTGTATTATCTCTGCACTGTATGGTGGTATTATATCCACATTGGAGGCCTCTTTAGTAAGATCTGGTCTCTAGTTCCCAGGGGTCCGGAGCCCCTCACTCAGCATTCAGTAATGTATGTGCACAGATTCCTAGATGAGGGTCCCCGCCGCTCACCCCTGAAGTGCTCGTGCTTGTGGGGCGCGGACCCTTCTCTGTCCAGCTGCTGGATTTTTGGGGTGCACATGGTCCAGTCCCGGCCCCCCATCACCTGCACTGTGTAGAGGCCCTTGTGGAAGATTTTGCGCTGGATGGAGAGTTTCATGATGTTTTCTCTCAATGCCAAGCAGCTCCCCCAGTGGCCAGATCCGATACTTCTACTTATCCTCTTACCCCACTCATTTCATATTCTCCTGCTTCCTCCTTCTCAAAGAAGTTCTGCAGCAGCTGGCCTGCCTGTGATATGTGCAGATCTGTGTGCACCCTCCTCCCCTCTCCAAATTCACAGCACTAAGAAAAAAGCTAAGAAGGTGAGGATCACCCCAAAAATAGAGAAAGTGGGTGACAAGAACCTGTCCTTTATACAGGCGGCCTCTCAGCTGCTGCGGAACCTCATATTAAAGAGGAAAGAAGGTGGGGATCACTCCTTGATTGGTTTTCATGAACCTAAAAAGTCTCTTCCCCATGCTGCTGCAGAACCTCTTATTGAAGGAAATTGTTTATTAACCTAAAAAAATCTCTCCCTGTGCTGCTGCAGAACCTCTTTTTGAAAGAAAATTGTTTTTCATGACCCTAAAAAGTCTCTTCCCATGCTGCTGCAGAACCTCTTTTTGAAGGAAACCTTTTATGAGGGAAAGTCCATCCCTCACCCTTGTTTTTGCCCCGGTGATGAGGCAGGAGCGCCTGAAACGCGTAGAAATGTCCCGCACCTTTATCCTTTCATGTCATCCGGTTACTTGCAGACCTCTAGTATAATCCCTAAGCCTTGGCTCTGCGATTATTTCAGGACTACAAGTCCCAGCTTGGAGCGGCATGTGATGTAAATCCATCAGTGTCTGATTAGTTACCCCCGAAGGGGTTCTGCAGCTGCGGAGGCAACATATGAAACCCACTCTGGTCGCTGCAGAACCTCTTGTGGGGTGTCTGGGGATTCTGGGATGGGGTATACCAGCACAGTGTCAGATACTGGTGGTCCAGCAGGTTGCTCTGGTCGCTACAGAACCTCTTGTGGGGTGTCTGGGGATTCTGGGAGGGGGTATGCCAGCACAGTGTCAGATACTGGTGGTCCAGCAGGTTGCTCTGGTCGCTGCAGAACCTCTTGTGGGGTGTCTGGGGATTCTGGGAGCAGGTATTGCCAGCACAGTGTCAGATACTGGTGGTCCAGCAGGTTGCTCTGGCCGCTGCAGAACCTCTTGTGGGGTTGTCTGGGGATTCTGGGATGGGGTATACCAGCACAGTGTCAGATACTGGTGGTCCAGCAGGTTGCTCTGGTCGCTGCAGAACCTCTTGTGGGGTGTCTGGGGATTCTGGGAGCAGGTATTGCCAGCACAGTGTCAGATACTGGTGGTCCAGCAGGTTGCTCTGGCCGCTGCAGAACCTCTTGTGGGGTGTCTGGGGATTCTGGGAGGGGGTATTGCCAGCACAGTGTCAGATACTGGTGGTCCAGCAGGTTGCTCTGGCCGCTGCAGAACCTCTTGTGGGGTGTCTGGGGATTCTGGGAGGGGGTATTGCCAGCACAGTGTCAGATACTGGTGGTCCAGCAGGTTGCTCTGGTCGCTGCAGAACCTCTTGTGGGGTGTCTGGGGATTCTGGGAGGGGGTATTGCCAGCACAGTGTCAGATACTGGTGGTCCAGCAGGTTGCTCTGGCCGCTGCAGAACCTCTTGTGGGGTGTCTGGGGATTCTGGGAGGGGGTATGCCAGCACAGTGTCAGATACTGGTGGTCCAGCAGGTTGCTCTGGCCGCTGCAGAACCTCTTGTGGGGTGTCTGGGGATTCTGGGAGGAGTATTGCCAGCACAGTGTCAGATACTGGTGGTCCAGCAGGTTGCTCTGGTCGCTGCAGAACCTCTTGTGGGGTGTCTGGGGATTCTGGGATGGGGTATGCCAGCACAGTGTCAGATACTGGTGGTCCAGCAGGTTGCTCTGGTCGCTGCAGAACCTCTTGTGGGGTGTCTGGGGATTCTGGGAGGGGGTATTGCCAGCACAGTGTCAGATACTGGTGGTCCAGCAGGTTGCTCTGGTCGCTGCAGAACCTCTTGTGGGGGGTCTGGG
The DNA here is from genome assembly GCF_048569485.1 of Anomaloglossus baeobatrachus. Classification (NCBI taxonomy): domain Eukaryota; kingdom Metazoa; phylum Chordata; class Amphibia; order Anura; family Aromobatidae; genus Anomaloglossus; species Anomaloglossus baeobatrachus. The sequence goes on from NW_027444135.1 coordinate 29,026, forward strand.
GATTCTGGGAGGGGTATTGCCAGCACAGTGTCAGATACTGGTGGTCCAGCAGGTTGCTCTGGCCGCTGCAGAACCTCTTGTGGGGTGTCTGGGGATTCTGGGAGGGGTATTGCCAGCACAGTGTCAGATACTGGTGGTCCAGCAGGTTGCTCTGGTCGCTACAGAACCTCTTGTGGGGTGTCTGGGGATTCTGGGAGGGGGTATGCCAGCACAGTGTCAGGATACTGGTGGTCCAGCAGGTTGCTCTGGCCGCTGCAGAACCTCTTGTGGGGTGTCTGGGGATTCTGGGATGGGGTATGCCAGCACAGTGTCAGATACTGGTGGTCCAGCAGGTTGCTCTGGCCGCTGCAGAACCTCTTGTGGGGTGTCTGGGGATTCTGGGAGGGGGTATTGCCAGCACAGTGTCAGATACTGGTGGTCCAGCAGGTTGCTCTGGCCGCTGCAGAACCTCTTGTGGGGTGTCTGGGGATTCTGGGAGGGGGTATTGCCAGCACAGTGTCAGATACTGGTGGTCCAGCAGGTTGCTCTGGCCGCTGCAGAACCTCTTGTGGGGTGTCTGTGGATTCTGGGAGGGGGTATTGCCAGCACAGTGTCAGGATACTGGTGGTCGCCGGGGTCTCTGGTCCAGCAGGTTGCTCTGGCCGCTGCAGAACCTCTTGTGGGGTGTCTGGGGATTCTGGGAGGGGGTATTGCCAGCACAGTGTCAGATACTGGTGGTCGCCGGGGTCTCTGGTCCAGCAGGTTGCTCTGGTCGCTGCAGAACCTCTTGTGGGGTGTCTGGGGTTTCTGGGAGGGGGTATTGCCAGCACAGTGCCAGATACTGGTGGTCCAGCAGGTTGCTCTGGCCGCTGCAGAACCTCTTGTGGGGTGTCTGGGGATTCTGGGAGCAGGTATTGCCAGCACAGTGTCAGATACTGGTGGTCCAGCAGGTTGCTCTGGTCGCTGCAGAACCTCTTGTGGGGGGTCTGGGGATTCTGGGAGGGGTATTGCCAGCACAGTGTCAGGATACTGGTGGTCGCCGGGGTCTCTGGTCCAGCAGGTTGCTCTGGCCGCTGCAGAACCTCTTGTGGGGTGTCTGGGGATTCTGGGAGGGGGTATTGCCAGCACAGTGTCAGATACTGGTGGTCGCCGGGGTCTCTGGTCCAGCAGGTTGCTCTGGTCGCTGCAGAACCTCTTGTGGGGTGTCTGGGGATTCTGGGAGGGGTATGCCAGCACAGTGTCAGATACTGGTGGTCCAGCAGGTTGCTCTGGCCGCTGCAGAACCTCTTGTGGGGTGTCTGGGGATTCTGGGAGGGGTATTGCCAGCACAGTGTCAGATACTGGTGGTCCAGCAGGTTGCTCTGGCTGCTGCAGAACCTCTTGTGGGGTGTCTGGGGATTCTGGGAGGGGGTATTGCCAGCACAGTGTCAGATACTGGTGGTCCAGCAGGTTGCTCTGGCCGCTGCAGAACCTCTTGTGGGGTGTCTGGGGATTCTGGGAGGGGTATGCCAGCACAGTGTCAGATACTGGTGGTCCAGCAGGTTGCTCTGGCCGCTGCAGAACCTCTTGTGGGGGGTCTGGGGATTCTGGGAGGGGTATTGCCAGCACAGTGTCAGATACTGGTGGTCCAGCAGGTTGCTCTGGCCGCTGCAGAACCTCTTGTGGGGTGTCTGGGGATTCTGGGAGGGGTATGCCAGCACAGTGTCAGATACTGGTGGTCCAGCAGGTTGCTCTGGTCGCTGCAGAACCTCTTGTGGGGTGTCTGGGGATTCTGGGAGGGGTATGCCAGCACAGTGTCAGATACTGGTGGTCCAGCAGGTTGCTCTGGCCGCTGCAGAACCTCTTGTGGGGTGTCTGGGGATATTGCCAGCAGAGTGTCAGATACTGGTGGTCCAGCAGGTTGCTCTGGCTGCTGCAGAACCTCTTGTGGGGTGTCTGGGGATTCTGGGAGGGGGTTTTGCCGGCACAGTGTCAGATACTGGTGGTCCAGCAGGTTGCTCTGGCCGCTGCAGAACCTCTTGTGGGGTGTCTGGGGATTCTGGGAGGGGGTATTGCCAGCACAGTGTCAGGATACTGGTGGTCCAGCAGGTTGCTCTGGCCGCTGCAGAACCTCTTGTGGGGGGTCTGGGGATTCTGGGAGGGGGTATTACCAGCACAGTGTCAGATACTGGTGGTCCAGCAGGTTGCTCTGGCTGCTGCAGAACCTCTTGTGGGGTGTCTGGGGATTCTGGGAGGGGGTATTACCAGCACAGTGTCAGATACTGGAGGTCCAGCAGGTTGCTCTGGCCGCTGCAGAACCTCTTGTGGGGTGTCTGGGGATTCTGGGAGGGGGTATGCCAGCACAGTGTCAGATACTGGTGGTCCAGCAGGTTGCTCTGGCCGCTGCAGAACCTCTTGTGGGGTGTCTGGGGATTCTGGGATGGGGTATACCAGCACAGTGTCAGATACTGGTGGTCCAGCAGGTTGCTCTGGCCGCTGCAGAACCTCTTGTGGGGTGTCTGGGGATATTGCCAGCAGAGTGTCAGATACTGGTGGTCCAGCAGGTTGCTCTGGTCGCTGCAGAACCTCTTGTGGGGTGTCTGGGGATATTGCCAGCAGAGTGTCAGATACTGGTGGTCCAGCAGGTTGCTCTGGCTGCTGCAGAACCTCTTGTGGGGTGTCTGGGGATTCTGGGAGGGGGTTTTGCCGGCACAGTGTCAGATACTGGTGGTCCAGCAGGTTGCTCTGGCCGCTGCAGAACCTCTTGTGGGGTGTCTGGGGATTCTGGGAGGGGGTATTGCCAGCACAGTGTCAGGATACTGGTGGTCCAGCAGGTTGCTCTGGCCGCTGCAGAACCTCTTGTGGGGGGTCTGGGGATTCTGGGAGGGGGTATTACCAGCACAGTGTCAGATACTGGTGGTCCAGCAGGTTGCTCTGGCTGCTGCAGAACCTCTTGTGGGGTGTCTGGGGATTCTGGGAGCAGGTATTGCCAGCACAGTGTCAGATACTGGAGGTCCAGCAGGTTGCTCTGGCCGCTGCAGAACCTCTTGTGGGGTGTCTGGGGATTCTGGGAGGGGGTATTGCCAGCACAGTGTCAGATACTGGTGGTCCAGCAGGTTGCTCTGGCCGCTGCAGAACCTCTTGTGGGGTGTCTGGGGATTCTGGGAGGGGGTATGCCAGCACAGTGTCAGATACTGGTGGTCCAGCAGGTTGCTCTGGCCGCTGCAGAACCTCTTGTGGGGTGTCTGGGGATTCTGGGATGGGGTATGCCAGCACAGTGTCAGATACTGGTGGTCCAGCAGGTTGCTCTGGCTGCTGCAGAACCTCTTGTGGGGTGTCTGGGGATTCTGGGATGGGGTATACCAGCACAGTGTCAGATACTGGTGGTCCAGCAGGTTGCTCTGGCCGCTGCAGAACCTCTTGTGGGGTGTCTGGGGATTTTGGGATGGGGTATACCAGCACAGTGTCAGATACTGGTGGTCCAGCAGGTTGCTCTGGCCGCTGCAGAACCTCTTGTGGGGTGTCTGGGGATATTGCCAGCACAGTGTCAGATACTGGTGGTCCAGCAGGTTGCTCTGGTCGCTGCAGAACCTCTTGTGGGGTGTCTGGGGATTCTGGGAGGGGGTATTGACAGCACAGTGTCAGATACTGGTGGTCCAGCAGGTTGCTCTGGCCGCTGCAGAACCTCTTGTGGGGTGTCTGGGGATTCTGGGATGGGGTATGCCAGCACAGTGTCAGGATACTGGTGGTCCAGCAGGTTGCTCTGGCCGCTGCAGAACCTCTTGTGGGGTGTCTGGGGATTCTGGGAGCAGGTATTGCCAGCACAGTGTCAGATACTGGTGGTCCAGCAGGTTGCTCTGGCCGCTGCAGAACCTCTTGTGGGGTGTCTGGGGATTCTGGGAGGGGGTATTGCCAGCACAGTGTCAGATACTGGTGGTCCAGCAGGTTGCTCTGGCCGCTGCAGAACCTCTTGTGGGGTGTCTGGGGATTCTGGGAGGGGTATGCCAGCACAGTGTCAGATACTGGTGGTCCAGCAGGTTGCTCTGGCTGCTGCAGAACCTCTTGTGGGGTGTCTGTGGATTCTGGGAGGGGTATTGCCAGCACAGTGTCAGATACTGGTGGTCGCCGGGGTCTCTGGTCCAGCAGGTTGCTCTGGCCGCTGCAGAACCTCTTGTGGGGTGTCTGGGGATTCTGGGAGGGGTATTGCCAGCACAGTGTCAGATACTGGTGGTCCAGCAGGTTGCTCTGGTCGCTGCAGAACCTCTTGTGGGGTGTCTGGGGATTCTGGGAGGGGTATGCCAGCACAGTGTCAGATACTGGTGGTCCAGCAGGTTGCTCTGGCTGCTGCAGAACCTCTTGTGGGGTGTCTGGGGATTCTGGGATGGGGTATACCAGCACAGTGTCAGACACTGGTGGTCCAGCAGGTTGCTCTGGTCGCTGCAGAACCTCTTGTGGGGTGTCTGGGGATTCTGGGAGGGGTATGCCAGCACAGTGTCAGATACTGGTGGTCCAGCAGGTTGCTCTGGTCGCTGCAGAACCTCTTGTGGGGTGTCTGGGGATTCTGGGATGGGGTATGCCAGCACAGTGTCAGATACTGGTGGTCCTGCAGGTTGCTCTGGCTGCTGCAGAACCTCTTGTGGGGTGTCTGGGGATTCTGGGAGGGGTATGCCAGCACAGTGTCAGATACTGGTGGTCCAGCAGGTTGCTCTGGTCGCTGCAGAACCTCTTGTGGGGTGTCTGGGGATTCTGGGATGGGGTATGCCAGCACAGTGTCAGATACTGGTGGTCCAGCAGGTTGCTCTGGTCGCTGCAGAACCTCTTGTGGGGTGTCTGGGGATTCTGGGAGGGGGTATGCCAGCACAGTGTCAGATACTGGTGGTCCAGCAGGTTGCTCTGGCTGCTGCAGAACCTCTTGTGGGGTGTCTGGGGATTCTGGGATGGGGTATGCCAGCACAGTGTCAGATACTGGTGGTCCAGCAGGTTGCTCTGGCTGCTGCAGAACCTCTTGTGGGGTGTCTGGGGATTCTGGGATGGGGTATGCCAGCACAGTGTCAGATACTGGTGGTCCAGCAGGTTGCTCTGGCCGCTGCAGAACCTCTTGTGGGGTGTCTGGGGATTCTGGGAGGGGTATGCCAGCACAGTGTCAGATACTGGTGGTCCAGCAGGTTGCTCTGGTCGCTGCAGAACCTCTTGTGGGGTGTCTGGGGATTCTGGGATGGGGTATGCCAGCACAGTGTCAGATACTGGTGGTCCAGCAGGTTGCTCTGGTCGCTGCAGAACCTCTTGTGGGGTGTCTGGGGATTCTGGGAGGGGTATGCCAGCACAGTGTCAGGATACTGGTGGTCCAGCAGGTTGCTCTGGCCGCTGCAGAACCTCTTGTGGGGTGTCTGGGGACTCTGGGAGGGGTATACCAGCACAGTGTCAGATACTGGTGGTCCAGCAGGTTGCTCTGGTCGCTGCAGAACCTCTTGTGGGTATCTGGGGATTCTGGGAGGGGTATGCCAGCACAGTGTCAGATACTGGTGGTCCAGCAGGTTGCTCTGGCCGCTGCAGAACCTCTTGTGGGGTGTCTGGGGACTCTGGGAGGGGTATACCAGCACAGTGTCAGATACTGGTGGTCCAGCAGGTTGCTCTGGTCGCTGCAGAACCTCTTGTGGGTATCTGGGGATTCTGGGAGGGGTATGCCAGCACAGTGTCAGATACTGGTGGTCCAGCAGGTTGCTCTGGCTGCTGCAGAACCTCTTGTGGGGTGTCTGGGGATTCTGGGATGGGGTATGCCAGCACAGTGTCAGATACTGGTGGTCCAGCAGGTTGCTCTGGCAGGGAAATGGTGCCGCGCCTCCTCCGCAGTGCGCGCAGTCTCCGCCAGGGGGCGCCGCCGGGCTCCTCGCCTGCTCTCCGCACACATTGCTGCTCTTGCAGTCCTCTCTGTCAGTGGCTTCCTCAGTCACATGGGCTGTGTGTGTGAGTTTAAAAGAGCCTAAACCGTGTATAGCCGGTGCAGAGGAGGCTTCCAGGCGCCCATTGGGGAGAGCGGGGTATATGGTGGCAGCGCCGGGGGTCCCGCAGGAGCAGCCCCCACCCACAGTGAGTACAGCCGCGGCTCCATCCCTGAGCGTGCATGTGTCTGCTGGAGGCGAGGACGCCGCTGATGGTGTGCGCCCCGGGGGGCCGTGCCCGGCGAGCTGTCCTGAGCGCGGGGGGCAGTGGTGCAGCCTCGGGAACAGCTCAGCAATTAAACTTGAAAGGGAGTGGCCGCAGATCGTCCATGTCATTGTCAGGGCTCGGCGCCGCAGCCGTGCACTCTCCGGACTCCGCCGTCACATGCTGGGCTGGGATACTCTATATTGTGATATAGTGGGATACATTCCGGGCTGTGATGCATTCTATATTGTGATACATTCTATAGGGTGATACATTCACTATTGTGATACGTTCTATATTGTGATATATTGTATATTGTGATACATTCTATAGTGATACATTGTATATTGTGATACATTCTATAGTGATACATTGTATATTGTGATACATTCTATAGTGTGATATATTCTATAGTGATACATTGTATATTGTGATACATTCCGGGCTGTGATATATTCTATAGTGATACATTCAGTATTGTGATACATTCCGGGCTGGGATACATTCTATATTGTATATTGTGATACACTCTATATTGTGATACATTCCGGGCTGTGATGTATTCTATAGTGTGATACATTGTGTATTGGGATATATTGTGTATTGTGATACATTGTATGGGCTGTTGCTCCGGGTCCTGCCTCTCCCCCTGCTCAGTGTCACCAGGCAGGAGCTGGCAGCCCCTAATTGTCACATTAATGGGGTCTGCTGCTGTTCACTCCCCTATAAAGCGCCCTTCAGAGCCGGTGTGTGATTTCTCCCCGGGTCACAGGAAAACATTTATCCGTGTTAAGCACCAACTGTTCATTTTTGTCGCCACCGACCTCATTTTACCCCTATTTATTTATGGTTAGGCGTGATCGCTGCTGCCAGTGAAGGGTTAAATGATCAGTCACTAATAGACGCCGGTTTACGCTGTCATCCCAGATTTCCCGGCAGGATTCCTCCGCGCTCGGGATGTTGGGAGGAGAAAAAAGTAACATTTCAGAAATTTCTATTAAAAATATTTAAAGTGAAACGAGTAAATAATAAAAAAAAAAAAAAAGTGCGGCGTCCGGAATCCGAAAATCTCCAGATATCGGGAAATGTGGGTAAAAAGTTATCACAGTGCATCCGGACTGCACGAGCGACCGGGACGGTAAGCATGGTGCTAACGGACAGAGCGGTCAGATCACTAACGAGCAACCGGGACGGACAGAGCGGTCAGATCACTAACGAGCAACCGGGACGGACGGAGCGGTCAGATCACTAATGAGCAACTGGGACAGTAGACGTGGTGCTAACGGATGGAGCGGTCAGATCACTAACGAGCAACCGGGACGGACGGAGCGGTCAGATCACTAACGAGCAACCGGGACGGTAAACGTGGTGCTAACGGACGGAGCGGTCAGATCACTAATGAGCAACCGGGACGGACGGATCGGTCAGATCACTAACGAGCAACCGGGACAGTAGACGTGGTGCTAACGGACGGAGCGGTCAGATCACTAACGAGCAAATGGGACGGTAAACGTGGTGCTAATGGACGGAGTGCTTAAACCACTATTGAGCCACCATCATGGTAAACGTGGTGTTAACGGACAGAGCGATTGGATCACTAATGAGCAACCGGGACGGTAAACGTGGTGCTAACGGACGGAGCGGTCAGATCACTAACGAGGGACCGGGGCAGTAAACGTGGTGCTAACGGATGGAGCGGTCAGATCACTAACGAGGGACCGGGGCGGTAAACGTGGTGCTAACGGACGGAGCGGTCAGATCACTAACGAGGGACCGGGGCAGTAAACGTGGTGCTAACGGACGGAGCGGTCTGATCCTTAACGAGTGATCATGTCGGTAAACTTGATGTTAACGGACGGAGCGATCGGACTGTTAATGACCGACCGCAGTGGTCAACGTACTGTTAACGGATGGAATGATCGGATCACTAATCAACCATGGGGGTAGTTAACAGACGGCGCGATCAGATCACTAACGAGTGCCCGGGACGGTAAACGTAGTGTTAACGCATAGTGATCAGATCTGCTCCACTTTCTGCCATCCTCGAGGTCCCAATGAACGTGACTTGTGATTGGTCGGCCACACACTTCGCCCCTGTAAGGCTGCGTTCACATGTCCAGTAATCGCCCGTCACAATGGATCCAGCAGTAATCCGTTGACAAACTTTTTAATCCGTTTTGAAGAAATTGATTTTTGCAGGATCCGGTTTTTTTAAACCTTTGAGTCTATGGAAAAGGATCCGTTACCTGGTCACTCTTCAGCCGTCCGCTTTTCTTTCATTTGTAATGGACAGATCCGTTTTTTTGCTCACTGGATCAGTTTCAAATGGAAAATAAAGAACAGATCCGTTCTCCATAAACTCCAATTTTTAAAGAACCGGATCCTGCAAAAATCAATTTTTCAAAATAGACAAGAAAGTTGTGTCTGCAGAACTTTTTGCTAACAGATCTCTGGTGGATCCGCTCTATCGGAGGATTACTGGACGTGTGAGGAGAGCCTGAGATCAGCCGTCCGTCCATGGTCCCCTGCAATGATGATCCACAGGACGGTACAGTCCCCGGCTCCGACCTGCGCTCGCCCTGAGGCTTGCTGCTGGTGGTGATGTCATCGTCCCTCTGTGAAGTTATGGGGGGCACAGATGTATGTATGTGTCCCCCCCCCCCCCCCCCCCATACAATCAGTCACTATATGGCGTCTCATAGATCAGATCCGATTGTTTCTCGTCTGTTGGAGCCGCTGTCAGCGCGGCCATAAATCTCCATTTAATTAGCGGAAGGCTCCGGATTCCGCCGTTGGACCCTCTCACGATCACTCCTATATCGAGGAGTCGGCAGAACCGCACAGGACCAGCGCTATAGGGGAAAGTTCTCCTGTGTCCGTCATGGGAGGGCGCATTTCTGTATTTATCAGCCGGGTTTAACCTGTGCAGTGCTGGCTCTATGAATGTGTATCACAATTCCTCGATGCGTCATTCCAAAATCTGTATAACAGGTACAGAACATCCACATAACCCCCACCAACGCGTTTCTGGCAGCGAGCTCGGACTCCTGTGCATGCGGTCATCCTATTATCAGTGTATGCTTTCCTGGTGAGGCTCGTTACATTGTAGCGTCTCGGATTCTTCCTTGATACAATTGTTCTCGGTTTTGGACGGAGAAATAATCATTTGCTTCCCGCCTTGAACTCTTGGATCTGTTTTGTTTTTTGTTGGTGCTGGGTTTCCTCAAGTTTATTAACACTGATTGTGGTGTCACCGGGAGAGCGGAGATGTGGACATTATAGATGTGCGCCTGTCCAAGAGCCGCTCTATGGGGAAGTAAATGAATATTTACACAAACCATGCATCCTTTCCACATGACGTCTAATTGCTGCTGATGTGCAGCGTCCGCCGTTAACCAGTGCGGGGTACTGCTGAGAAACAGCTGGTGGGGAAACGGTGGAGGCTGATACTGGAGCCACTGGTGGGGAAACGGTGGAGGCTGATACTGGAGCCACTGGTGGGGAAAGCATTGATGCTGGAGCCACTGGTGGGGAAGGCTACTGGAGCCACTGGTGGGGAAGGGAAGGCTACTGGAGCCACTGGTGGGAAAAGTATTGATGCTGGAGCCACTGGTGGGGAAGGGAAGGCTACTGGAGCCACTGGTGGGGGAAAAGCATTGATGCTGGAGCCACTGGTGGGGGGGGGGGAAGCATTGATGCTGTAGCCACTGGTGGGGAAGGGAAAGATGCTGTAGCCACTGGTGGGGAAGGGAAAGATGCTGTAGCCACTGGTGGGGAAGGGAAGGATACTGGAGCCACTGGTGGGAAAAGCATTGATACTGGAGCCATTGGTGGGGAAGGGAAAGATACTGGAGCCACTGGTGGGGAAAAGTATTAGTACAGGAGCCATTGGTGGGGAAGGCAAGGATACTGGAGTCCCTAGTCAGGAAGGGAAAGATACTGGAGCCACTGGTGGGAAAGGGAAGGCTATTGAAGCCACTGGTGGGAAAGATAAAGATACTGGAGCCACAGGGGGAGAAGGGAGAGATGGTGGAGCCACTGCTGGGGAAGGGAAGGCTACTGAAGCCATTGGTGGGGAAGGGAAATATACTAACTGGTGGGGAAGGGAAGGATTCTGGATCCAGTGGTGGGGAACGGAAAGCTACTGGAGCCCCTGGTTGGGAAGGGAAAGATACTGGAGCCATTGATGGGTGATGGGAAGAATGCTGGAGCCACTGGTGGAGAAAAAGATGCCAAAGCCACTGGTCGGGCAGGCAAAGATACTGGATCAACTAGTGAGGAAAGAAAATATACTGGATCCACTGGTTGGGAATGAAAATATACTGGTGGGGAAGAGAAGGATATATATATATATATATATATATATATATATATATATAATATATATATATATATATATATATTCCCTTTTACAGATAAAACAAGGATATTTTACATTCAGAAACTTCTATCCACTGTTTGTTCTGGTTTGTGCACTTAAAGAATTAGACGTATCAAGTAAATTAGCCATCAACACAGGGCTGGCTGGCTGGAGGGCTGGCTGGCTGGAGGGCTGGCTGGAGGGCTGGCTGGAGGGCTGGCTGGCTGGAGGGCTGGCTGGAGGGCTGGCTGGCTGGAGGGAGGGCTGGCTGGCTGGAGGGAGGGCTGGCTGGCTGGAGGGAGGGCTGGCTGGCTGGAGGGAGGGCTGGCTGGCTGGAGGGAGGGCTGGCTGGCTGGAGGGAGGGCTGGCTGGCTGGAGGGAGGGCTGGCTGGCTGGAGGGAGGGCTGGCTGGCTGGAGGGAGGGCTGGCTGGATGGAGGGAGGGCTGGCTGGAGGGCTGGCTGGAGGGCTGGCTGGAGGGCTGGCTGGAGGGCTGGCTGGAGGGCTGGAGGGCTGGCTGGAGGGAGGGATGGCTGGAGGGAGGGATGGCTGGAGGGATGGCTGGATGGAGGGATGGCTGGATGGAGGGATGGCTGGATGGCTGGATGGATGGCTGGAGGGATGGCTGGAGGGATGGCTGGATGGAGGGATGGCTGGATGGATGGAGGGTGGCTGGAGGGATGGCTGGAGGGATGGATGGATGGCTGGATGGATGGCTGGATGGCTGGATGGATGGCTGGATGGATGGAGAGATGGCTGGATGGCTGGCTGGATGGCTGGCTGGATGGCTGGCTGGATGGCTGGCTGGATGGCTGGAGGGATGGCTGGAGGGATGGCTGGAGGGATGGCTGGAGGGATGGCTGGAGGGATGGCTGGAGGGATGGCTGGAGGGATGGCTGGAGGGATGGCTGGCTGGAGGGATTGTTCCTCTTGTGGCTTCTGGATCTCCTTGCACTTTTGTTTCTTGTTTCTGTCATTTTCTTGGCTCTCGACCTCTCGTCATAAACAAGAAATGATAAGTGACAGGAGTTTCCTTGTAGCGGCTGTGTCCGTGTCTTGGGGGGGGGGGGGGGGGGGTGTTTGTCATGTGTCTGTTTTGGCGCTTCAGATACAAGAACAGAATGAAAAACTCAGATAAAACTTCCTGAGCAATGTAACTTGGCTCCACTTTATTAACTGTTGTAACGCCGGAGCGCGGCCCCGAGTCTGCTCTACCTGCGGAGCGGTACTTGTTATTCCATAGATTTGGCCATTAACTATTGACTTTTTTTTTTTTTTTTTTTGTTTGTTTGTTTTTTTCTAAAGAAGTGCTTGAATTTTCACAATCTTACTGAGTTATCAAATCATTTACTGCGTAACTCCAATCACCGAGGAAAAGTGATCAAACCCCATAGAAATAACATTTATCAGAAGTAACGATATAATCTGTGTGATCTGCCAGGAGTTACACCTACTATAATACTGCCCCTATGTACAAGAATATAACTACTATAATACTGCTCCTATACACAAGAATATAACTACTATAATACTGCCCCTATGTACAAGAATATAACTACTATAATACTGCTCCCTATGTACAAGAATATAACTACTATAATACTGCTCCCTATGTACAAGAATATAACTACTATAATACTGCTCCCTATGTACAAGAATATAACTACTATAATACTGCCCCTATGTACAAGAATATAACTGCTATAATACTGCTCCCTATATACAAGAATATAACTACTATAATACTGCCCCTATGTACAAGAATATAACTACTATAATACTGCCCCTATGTACAAGAATATAACTACTATAATACTGCCCCTATGTACAAGAATATAACTACTATAATACTGCCCCTATGTACAAGAATATAACTACTATAATACTGCCCCTATGTACAAGAATATAACTACTATAATACTGCCCCTATGTACAAGAATATAACTACTATAATACTGCCCCTATGTACAAGAATATAACTACTATAATACTGCCCCTATATACAAGAATATAACTACTATAATACTGCCCCCTATATACAAGAATATAACTACTATAATACTGCCCCTATATACAAGAATATAACTACTATAATACTGCCCCTATGTACAAGAATATAACTACTATAATACTGCCCCTATATACAAGAATATAACTACTATAATACTGCCCCTATATACAAGAATATAACTACTATAATACTGCCCCCTATGTACAAGAATATAACTACTATAATACTGCCCCTATGTACAAGAATATAACTACTATAATACTGCCCCTATATACAAGAATATAACTACTATAATACTGCCCCTATATACAAGAATATAACTACTATAATACTGCCCCTATGTACAAGAATATAACTACTATAATACTGCCCCTATATACAAGAATATAACTACTATAATACTGCTCCTATATACAAGAATATAACTACTATAATACTGCCCCTATGTACAAGAATATAACTACTATAATACTGCCCCTATATACAAGAATATAACTACTATAATACTGCTCCTATATACAAGAATATAACTACTATAATACTGCCCCTATGTACAAGAATATAACTACTATAATACTACCCCTATATACAGGAATATAACTACTATAATACTGCCCCTATGTACAAGAATATAACTACTATAATACTGCCCCTATATACAAGAATATAACTACTATAATACTGCTCCTATATACAAGAATATAACTACTATAATACTGCTCCTATATACAAGAATATAACTACTATAATACTGCCCCTATGTACAAGAATATAACTACTATAATACTGCCCCTATATACAAGAATATAACTACTATAATACTGCCCCTATATACAAGAATATAACTACTATAATACTGCTCCTATATACAAGAATATAACTACTATAATACTGCCTCCTATGTACAAGAATATAACTACTATAATACTGCCCCTATATACAAGAATATAACTACTATAATACTTCCCCTATGTACAAGAATATAACTACTATAATACTGCCCCTATGTACAAGAATATAACTACTATAATACTGCCCCTATGTACAAGAATATAACTACTATAATACTGCCCCTATATACAAGAATATAACTACTATAATACTGCCCCCTATGTACAAGAATATAACTACTATAATACTGCCCCCTATATACAAGAATATAACTACTATAATACTGCCCCTATATACAAGAATATAACTACTATAATACTGCTCCTATATACAAGAATATAACTACTATGATACTGTGGATATGATGTCTATGCTGGAGAGAGCCTGTATATTAGCCGTACATTGCTATATACTGTGAACATATGATGGCGGTATACTATGTAACTAAATCTCACAAGTCAGTTCCAGAACACTTCTTTTTTTTTTCTTTTTTTTTTTTTACCTGTAGTTGGAAGAAGTTGCTTCTTTTTAGGCTTTGTGCGGTGATTATTGGTGCGGACCCTGGTATACTTAGTGTAGTTATCAGACTGTCTGCTGTATTGTGCGGTTTTATTCTTGAATCTTTCTTTCATTTTTTCTTACATATATTGTACAGTATAGATTGGACGTTACTCCTCAAAGATAAGAGGCTGCAGTCCCCCTGTGTGCAGTTGTGTGTCTGTATGGCGGCACATTTAGGGGTTAGGCTGCAGGCGCCGCTCATCTCCAGAGTCAGATGACCTGGGTTGGGGGGTCCAGGGATAATTGGGTGTCTCCTCCTGCAGGAGGACTGTGGTATTGGAGGCTGTTGGGTGTCCGGTCATACTGAAGCCCCCCGCAGTCGCCCTGTGTGCGTCGTGCCCTGTATGGCGGCACATTTCAGGGTCAGGCTCCGTGCACAATCCGGTGGTCTGCTGGACATTGGCTTCGTCTTGTGGTCACACAATGGCTGTGCCTTATGTTTGGGTCGGGGGGTTTCACTCTCGGCCCCTCTGTTCTTCTCCATTGTGGAGCCCCAGAGGTGGCCGCAGTGAAGCAGAATTGGCCTTTGTGGAGCGCGGTGTAAGGCACCGCAGGGGGTCGCTTATCTGCACAAACCTCCCACGTGGAGTCTTTGTTGCTGGTGGGTCTGAAGTGGACGTTGCATTTAATTCAGGGAAACCCACCCACACATCTGCCGCAGCCCCCGAGTGATGGATCCAGCTCCTGCAAGTGGAATTGTAAATCAGCAACGACGGCGAAACACAGTAACGACATTCATCCCTCCGCGAGTGCGGACTGGACCACGGGGCGCGGAAATATTCTGTATCCACGTGGTCTCCACCGCAGCAGATCTGGCCCGGGGGCCGCCGGATGGACATCCCCCAGTGCACAATACGAGCAGTCATAGACCCCCGGCCCCCCCGTAACCAGCGGAGTGTTTACACGTCTATAATTGGGCTGCATGTTAGTCCAGGTGTGTTACGTGAGTGATTTATAGGGGTCCGTGTTACACTGAGGTCAGCCATACCTGCTTTATGTCAGCCTCTAATCCCACCAGGCGCACGGCTCGTAAAGCCCGGGACGCAGGACCGCGGAGCAGCGCTGTGATATGTGACCGACTGGTTATTATAGGGTGTATTATCTGCTGCCCGTAGTGTATGTAGCGCTCACACACTCCACAGCGCTGCACAGGAGCTCAGTCTAATCCCCCCCCCCCCCCCGGCTGTAGACACACGGACACCATGTTGTAGGACGGAGAGGACCCTCACCTGCGGGGACATCACTGAATGTGAGACCATGAGTGATCCATGGAGAGGACCCTCCACCTGCGGGGACATCACCGAATGTGAGACCATGACTGATCAATGGAGAGGACCCTCCACCTGCGGGGACATCACTGAATGTGAGACCATGACTGATCCAGTGACGGAGAGGACCCTCCACCTGCGGGGACATCACTGAATGTGAGACCATGACTGATCAATAGAGGACCTTCCACCTGCGGGGACATCACTGAATGTGAGACCATGACTGATCCATGGAGAGGACCCTCCACCTGCGAGGACATCACTGAATGTGAGACCATGACTGATCAATGGAGAGGACCTTCCACCTGCGAGGACATCATTGAATGTGAGACCATGACTGATCAATGGAGAGGACCTTCCACCTGCGGGGACATCACTGAATGTGAGACCATGACTGATCCATGGAGAGGACCCTCCACCTGCGAGGACATCACTGAATGTGAGACCATGACTGATCAATGGAGAGGACCTTCCACCTGCGAGGACATCACTGAATGTGAGACCATGACTGATCAATGGAGAGGACCTTCCACCTGCGGGGACATCACTGAATGTGAGACCATGACTGATCCATGGAGAGGACCCTCCACCTGCGAGGACATCACTGAATGTGAGACCATGACTGATCAATGGAGAGGACCTTCCACCTGCGAGGACATCATTGAATGTGAGACCATGACTGATCCATGGAGAGGACCCTCCACCTGCGGGGACATCACTGAATGTGACACCATGACTGATCCATTGATGGGGAGGACCCTCCACCTGCGGGGACATCACCGAATGTGAGACCATGACTGAACCATTGATGGAGAGGACCCTCCACCTGCGAGGACATCACTGAATGTGAGACCATGACTGATCCATGGAGAGGACCCTCCACCTGCGAGGACATCACTGAATGTGAGACCATGACTGATCCAGTGACGGAGAGGACCCTCCACCTGCGAGGACATCACTGAATGTGAGACCATGACTGATCCAGTGACGGAGAGGACCCTCCACCTGCAGGGACATCACTGAATGTGAGACGACAACTGATCCATCGCCCTTCTCCTTGCTGCCATGCTCTGTTGGCATACGGACACCATATTGGACGCAGAGGACCCTCCACCTGCAGGGACATCACTGGACCTAAGATGAGGACTGATCAATCGCCTTTCTCCTTGCTTCCATGTTCTGTAGTCACACGGACAGAAGGACCCTGCACCTGCGGGGATGTCACTGAACATAAGATGATGACTGATCCATCGTCCTTCTTATTGCTTCCATGTTTATTACTCCCCCAAGGACTAAACATACAGACTCATGCATATGGGGTGCACTCTGTTTTTGTTGACCACACACACACACACACACACACACATACATCACCATTCTCTCCATTATAAGGCTGGGGATGCTTGGTGACTTTGGCCATAAGTACGGATCGATAGGTGCTGGCGCTAAATCAGTGTTATGCAGGCTAGGGGGGGTCACATTGTGCCTCCTACCATACTGCAACAAGCAATTCACAAAAATTCCAATTGGGATTGACTGTTGGTAACTTGTTTGTCACGGTACCGTAATGGGGTCAAACTCTACCCCATTTCCCTGCACATAGTGTTCTTCTGCCTTGTGACCTCTCTAATAAGCCTAATGGCTGCACTGCACCCCAACATAAGATCATGGGAGCCAGTGGAGGCAACTAAAAGCGTGAGATGGGCACCAAGAGCGAGTGCCGTCCATGTGTCCTGGCCAAGGTCACTAAGAAAATCCAAGCCAATATGAGATCTTTGGGGCAAGTAAAACTGAGTTCCCCCCCCCCCCCTCAACGACATGGGAACCAAGAGAGCATGTCCCGTCCTCGTATCCGGGCCAAAGCCACCATGAAGTTCCAGTCAAATATATGACATCATGGGGGGTGGGTCAAAGGGGGCAAGTAAAAGTGATATAGGCACAAAGCAGATGTCCCTTCCTTGTGTTGCCGGACCCTTCTCCATAGTCCTCATCTCACTTTAGCCACCTCTGGTTTTGGTCTTAATTCTTTAATGGTGCAGTTCATCCGCCTTGGATGGGTCAGTCCCTCTAGTGACACTAATGGGGGGGGGGGGGTCATTTGGATCTTCAGCCGCTTCACATTCTCTAGATCCTGATAAATCAGCTGCAGTCACCCAGATGTGACTTTCTTTATATTTCTAACTTTTTTGCACGGTTTTCCTTTGAAGGAACATAAAATGCAGATACTGTTATATGGTGATTGTAAAAAAAACAACAACAAAAAAACCTTCACATTTTTGCTTTTAGTACAAACCCTGCAAAGTGGGATGTGTGTGGGATGGATATATAATATATATATTATATATTCCCTGACATCTATAACTTCGCTTTGTTCTACAAGTGGTGACATATAATGCGCTGCGGTTTACCAGTTTCTTTCTTATCTCTTCTTCTTTTTTTTTTTCTTCTGTCCTTATCTGATTTGCAGTTTTTTATCTGTACAATGATGGTATTATTTTTGGATTGTGTTCTTATATTGACACATTAATTGGAGGAACGTTCTCATTTTTCTGTTTATTTTTATCATGACATTACTTAATGTGTAACTTTTTGTTTTCACATCCGTTCTTCTCTTTCCCATGTTTTTATAATTATTATTATTATTATTATTATTATTATTATTATTATTATTATTATTATTATTATTTACATTTTTAAGTTTTTGTTTAATTTTTTTTCTTATGTTTAGTTTATTGATTTTATTACATTCCCAGGTTTTTTTTTCCTTACATTTATTTCTTCGCTAATTGCTTTGTAACTAATTTATGTTGTTGTTTTTAGTACTTTCTTTTTTTTTTTTTTTTTTTTCTCCGCTTCTCTGGAAACTAATAAACTTGTCTTAATGTTCTCATGTGACTGTTTCCTTTACTGTAGGACGTGGTGTAATAATGAAGATCCATGGCTGCGGGGATTACGAGCCCTGTAAAGCAGCATGTGTCTGTTGTCAGATCCTCAGGGCGACACCAGAGAGTGATAGCATTCCGGCTCCTGCGCTGCCGTCTGTACAGCGAGAGGCTCAATCATAGCTTTATATTCGGACATTAGTCTTTGCACCTCTATATAATATATCGTCCTCGCTGACCATCTTAGGTTTATTCCGTGCACAATCATTTTTTATTTTAATGCCAGTTTTTTATTTTTCCATTTTCACAAGTCGTGATATAAATCAGGATAAAATAACAACTCGCGCCCGATTCATCATCAGGATTTGGAGTTAAGACTCTTTTTTGACTTTATTTATAATTACTTTAAGGGCTCGCGTCATCATTACGTCAAAGTCAAAAATAGTGTGTGTGTGTGTGCGTGTGTATATATAAAAAAAAAAATATATATATATATATATATATATATATATATATTTTTTTTTTTTTTCAACCTCATTTGCAGCTTTTTAGTGCAAAAAACCCTCTACTTGTTTTCATAAATGGTGCAAAGTTTGCACCAAAATAACTAAAGTGCATAAAATCACTCCGAGGAGCGGGATTATATTTGCGCCAAATTTTGCAACTTTTTAATATTGATGAATGAGCTGCAAATATCAGTAAACCCCGAACCCCGCACACAATGAGGACATTAAAATTCCACCAAAAACTAGAAGAAAGTAAAAACACACAAATGCAATGATGACATTAAAAAAAACTGGCCGTAAAGAAAACAAAGCAAAAGCCATAAAAAAAAAAACAAAAACTAAGAAAAGTGCAAATGCAATGATGAATCGGGCACTGGAAGTTCTTACCGTCTGACCTAATGTAGAATTATATTTTACATATTACAATTTTATTTTATTTTTTTGCATTAATTTTCCCATAAGATTCATCCTCGTAATGTTAACATTCTGGTGAATTTTGGTATCTTCTTACACTCCTGCGCATCACATGTATAAGACTAGCCAATCACAAGCCACTACAGCCATGCGTCCACCATAGTGGTGTCACAACATAACATTTTTTAATTTTTATTTTTTTTTGGTTTTTTTTTTATTTATTTATTTATTTTGAATACCACTGTTTCATACTGGGTTTTGGATATCCCTGATGGTTTTTGACAAATTCACCAATTGCAACTATTTAAGACATATATATATATATATATATATATATATACACAATGTCTTTAAAAGTTGCAATTGATGAATATATATATATATATATATATATATATAATTTTTAATTTATTTATTTATTTTTTTGTCTCCTAACATTTTGGTGCAAATTTTGCAACATTTTAGTGAAAGATGTAACTTTGTTAGAGCAAAAAAAAAAAGTAAAAAATTTAAATTTTGATTTTTGCACAAATTTTATGGGCGGTCTGCACTATTTTGAAAAATTTTGTATGTCTATTATTTTTTTTTTTTTTTTTTAAAGAGCTTGGTCCAAAATTGAAACGTGTAATAAAGCTACGCTACATCTAATTTCCGCAACGCAGAACGACGACTTTCCAGCAGGGGCAGCAGCGGCGCGGTCACCTAGAAAACATCTGTCTCCTTTTACTCAATTTTTAAAGAATTTGGTACAAAAAATAATCAATGACAAAAGAGAGAAATGATCTAAAAGTAATATTGCAAGTGATGATTCTGATCAAGAACACTCAATGTTTTCCAAAATGTCAGTAAAATTGTAACAAGTGAAGTAAATAAACAAATTGTACAATATTAACTCAATAATGACAAGTCCATTACTCTTCTTACTCTTCTGCCCCCCCCCTCCTCCCCCGGTCCGGGGCTTTAAAACCGCAGCATTGTAAATTTAAAGCTCCTCTTCAATCCAGCAATCTTCTTCTCTGAAGAAAAGACAGAAACCGTTAATTACGGCTTCTGTCCCCTCTTTTGCTAACTATATGTGATGTGCAGCACCGATGCTTCTGATCGCAGGGTCACTTTGCCCGGCATAGTGCAGTGTCCCCTCCTTTCCTGTAACTGGGGCTCCTATGGATGCCCCTGTAAAAGTGGAAAAAAAAAGATTAATAAAGGGAAAAAAAATAAAAATAAATATATAATGTAATAAAGATGTATTACTATATAAAACTTTTGGAATACAATTAAGAACAAGTAATAAAATATAAATAATCCCCACTAGTAAAAAAAAAATACACAAAAAAAATAATTTCATGTAAAAAAAAAAAATTTCTACTACAAATATGACAAAAAAAATGTTTTACCTAATATCAGGGATCCACACAACTATAACAAGCTGGAAATTAATTCAATGTCTTACATGTTTATTGTAAAATAATATAAATATATATATATATATATATATATATATACATATACATATTGTGAGACTCATGTGGGATTAGTGGATGAGGGCAGGTATATCTCACCCCGGTATCGGTCCTATGTGACTTAGCCTGGCCAGGATCACCTGGCTACTAATGGATTAATGGGAGGTGAAGGACGGAGGTAAAAGGAATCTGGGAAGTTGGGGGAGGGTCTCCATCTGGGAACGCAGTAAGTCTGTCTGTGTAGGAGACACTTGTGAGGAGCAGTGCTTTATGTCTGTATGGTTTAGCTGGAAGGGAGAAGCCCTCCAGTTGGTAGTTAGGATAACACCGTGTATAGTTAGTGCCGGACAGGCAAGGATTTATTTTGTTGGTGTTTTTTTTTCTTTTTGTTTATGCTTCACTGCAATAAACCTGACCAAGCGTCAGTTACACCTTGAATTCGGCTGTCTGCCTGAGGTGAATACGTGCCCTTTGAACCCAGCAAAGGCGATCCCGGAGCGTGTTATCACATTGTGGTGGAGAATGCGGGCAGCACGTTACAGCGCATCATAATGGATGACGTGGTGAAAGCGCTGGTACAATCCGCAGCTGTGCAGCAGGAGGCTAATCGCTTGATGTCGGCACAGTTGAAGGAACTGGTGGAATCGACGGTTAAAGACCGCCAACTTTTGCAGCAGGTGGCGCAGCGTCTGGCGACCGTACCGGAGAGTAATGCGGAGGCTGACCAGAGGGTGATTCATGTGAGTCGGTGCTGGCAGAAATTAACCACAGAGGACGATGTGGAAGCTTACCTGACCACGTTTGAACGGACGGCGGAGCGGGAAAAGTGGCCAAAGGAGCGATGGGCCGACTTGCTTGCACCGTTTCTGGCAGGTGAGGCACAAAAAGCCTACTTTGATCTTGAGCCTGAAGCAGCGCATGACTTTGATAAACTAAAAGCCGAGATCCTTGCCCGGCTGGGAGTGACGACGGCCGTGCGAGCACAGAGAGTTCATCAATGGACTTATCAGCCCGATAAACCACCGCGGTCACAGATGTTTGACCTCATTCATTTGACCAAGAAATGGCTACAGCCCGAGGTTCTGACGGCGCCAGAGATGGTACAAAGAATCGTTCTTGATAAATACCTAAGAGCTCTACCGCCATCTCTGAAGAGGTGGGTAAGCCATGGAAACCCCACGACAGCAGATCAGCTAGTGGATCTAGTGGAGCGTTATTCCTTGGCAGAAGGACTTATGGACGATGCTACACATCCTCGCTCTTCCCCTTCTCGACGAGGATCTGGTAAGACTGTTCCAGGGTCATGGGGAGGAGGAAAATATCCTAAGGCAGTGGAGGAGGAAAACAGGACTGCTGGCCCTGTGAGGGCTAAGGTGCCAAACTATGGTCTTAGCAAGGGGCCCGTGAGGTGTTTCCGCTGCCAGGAGGCGGGCCACATTGCTGCAAACTGTCCAGTAACTGCAGAACCGATGCAGTGTGATGTCACGGACTTTGAAAAACGTAGGGCTATGGTTGCACGGGTAGTGTGTGTTGCTGCATGTCAAGGCGATATGAAAAAACACCTGTGTGAAGTGTCCATTGATGGCAATACTGTTGTTGCACTATTAGACTCGGGAAGTGTGGTGACTTTGGTAAAGGCCAATCTGGTGGCAGTCCCGATGGGACCGTCAGATAAATTTTCTGTGACATGTGTGCATGGAGACACCTGCTCGTACCTCACAACGGTCTCCTGCATTACTACGCCCTATGGGTCTGTGCATCATAAGGTGGGACTAGTGCCAGCACTATTGCATGATATCATTTTGGGCAGGGATTTTCCCCACTTCTGGCAGTTGTGGGAGAA
The DNA here is from genome assembly GCF_048569485.1 of Anomaloglossus baeobatrachus. Lineage (NCBI taxonomy): Eukaryota > Metazoa > Chordata > Amphibia > Anura > Aromobatidae > Anomaloglossus > Anomaloglossus baeobatrachus. The sequence goes on from NW_027444135.1 coordinate 51,323, forward strand.
CCAATTAGTACCCCAGGGTAGCCGCACGGATGATCCTTCTCCCACACCTTGTGTGGGCCCGGAGCCACTAGAGGATGCCCCACAAGAGGGTTCAGAGGAGGAATCCGCTGAAAACAACCCCCAGTTCCCCTTTTCAGTTCTGGCGGGTGATTCCGATGAACCCGGGGCAGAGGCGGACACGGGTGGCTGTCCCCCTTCCTCTTGGCTGAATTTGGAAGTCCAGAAAGATGACTTCCAAAGTGAGCAAATGAGAGATCCTACCCTTTCTCAGGCTATAAAAAATGTTAAAATGATAAACGGGGTGCAGGTGGATGCAGGTACTAGGCTGTCTTACCCCTACATGGCACTGGAGAATGACTTTCTCTATCAGATAGAGAAGAAGGGGGATGACACAGTACAACGATTGGTTGTGCCGAGAGCCTACAGGCGGAGAGTGCTGGACCTGGCACACGGACACATGATGGGGGGACACCTGGGGGTCCAGAAAACTACCGAAAGGATATTACACTGTTTTGTTTGGCCCGGCATGCATCACGATATTCGCACCTATTGCGAGTCTTGTCCTGACTGCCAAATCTCTGCGCCTAGGCCCCGTTTCTGTAGCCCCTTAGTACCTCTGCCTATCATCGAGATCCCATTTGAGAGAATTGGGATGGATTTAGTTGGACCCCTCCCCAAGTCTGCACGAGGACACCAGCACATCCTTGTCATCTTGGATTATGCCACTCGTTACCCCGAGGCCATCCCTTTGCGTAACACGGCCACCAAGACCATTGCCAAGGAGCTGGTCCATGTGTTTAGTCGGGTTGGTGTCCCAAAACAAATACTCACAGACCAAGGAACCCCCTTTATGTCTAAAGTAATGAAAGAACTCTGCAGGCTGTTACAAATAGCACAGTTACGCACCTCCGTGTATCACCCTCAAACAGACGGACTGGTCGAACGGTTTAACAAAACTTTGAAACAGATGCTCCGTAAGGCGATAGACAAGGACGGGAAGAACTGGGACTACTTACTCCCGTATTTGCTTTTTGCCATCCGGGAGGTGCCCCAGTCTTCCACCGGGTTCTCTCCTTTCGAGCTTCTGTACGCCCGACGTCCCCGTGGACTGTTAGATGTCGCTAAAGAAACCTGGGAGGGACAGGTCACCCCGTTCAAAAGCGTAATAGACCATGTAACCCAAATGCAGGACCGTATTGCGGCGGTGATGCCCATTGTTAAAGAGCATATGATACAGGCTCAAGGAGCACAGAAAAGGATTTATGATAGGGGGGCCAAGATCCGTACTTTTGCACCCGGAGATAGGGTGTTGATCCTGGTCCCCACGGCAGAAAGCAAATTTCTGGCAAAGTGGCAAGGCCCCTTTGAAATTAAGGAACGGGTGGGTGAGGTAAACTACAAAGTGTACCAGGCTGGTAAAAGGAAGCCTGAACAGATTTATCACGTGAATCTGATAAAACCCTGGAAGGACCGTCCAGCTCTGTCAGCAGGTCTGGCCCTTCCGGTCTGCAAGCAGACCATACCGGATGTCGGGACGGCGGAGACTCTGTCGGAGCGGCAAAAGACCGACGTCAAGCAGTTTGTAATCAACAATCACGAGTTTTTCTCGGAAAAGCCCGGGCAGACCACTCTCATTAAACATGACATCATAACAGAGCCTGGGGTAACAGTTCAGGTAAAGCCCTACCGAATACCGGAGGCTCGGCGGGAAGCTGTCTCCCGAGAAGTGAAGACCATGTTGGAGTTAGGTGTAATCGAGGAATCGCATAGCGCCTGGTCGAGTCCGATTGTGTTAATACCGAAACCAGACGGCTCCATTAGATTCTGCAATGACTTCAGGAGATTAAATGCGGTCTCCAAATTTGATGCATACCCTATGCCACGGGTCGATGAATTAATAGATCGGCTTGGAAAAGCCCGGTATATCACGACCCTAGACTTAACGAAGGGCTATTGGCAGATCCCGCTAACAGAGGCCGCTAAAGAGAAAACCGCGTTTTCTACACCGGAAGGTTTATACCAGTATGTGTATATGCCGTTTGGCCTACACGGGGCACCGGCAACCTTTCAAAGGTTGATGGACCGAGTCCTGAGGCCCCATAGGCAGTATGCTTCTGCGTATTTGGATGACATAGTCATTTACAGCCTGGACTGGGAGACGCACCTCCAGAAACTAGAGGCTGTGATTGAGGACCTGCGGGAGGCGGGTCTAACAGCAAACCCCAAGAAATGTCATATCGGGCTGGAAGAAGCCCGGTATTTGGGATACGTAATTGGGAGGGGAATTGTTAAACCCCAGATTGACAAGATACAAGCCATTCAGAAATGGCCGCAACCAGTCAACAAGAAGCAGGTGAGAGCGTTTTTGGGAATAGCCGGCTACTACCGACGGTTCATTCCCAATTTTGCGGCTACCGCTGTTCCCCTGACGGACCTTACCAAAGGGAAAGACTCTGTCATGATCAAATGGACCACGGCAGCCGAAGAAGCCTTCCATAACTTAAAACTAGCTCTTTGCTCTCAACCTGTGCTAATGACTCCTGACTTCCGCAGCGAGTTCGTGGTCCAAACGGACGCTTCTGATGCCGGTATAGGGGCTGTATTGTCACAACTGAAGGACGGAGAGGAACATCCGGTCCTGTATCTTAGTCGGAAACTTAATAAGCATGAACGCAACTATGCCATAGTGGAAAAAGAATGCTTAGCCATTAAGTGGGCTCTAGAGTCCCTTAAATATTACTTGATTGGAAGGAAGTTCCGGCTGATCACTGACCATGCCCCTCTCAAGTGGATGCACTTGAATAGGGAACGGAATGGCCGAGTGACCCGGTGGTTCCTTGCACTTCAGGCCTACCGCTTTACAGTGGAGCACCGCCCGGGGGTGCGGATGGGGAATGCTGATGCCCTGTCTCGTGTGCACTGTTTTGTGGGTGCTGTTGCTCAGCCGAGGTGGTCTGAGCAGAGGGGGGGGATATGTGAGACTCATGTGGGATTAGTGGATGAGGGCAGGTATATCTCACCCCGGTATCGGTCCTATGTGACTTAGCCTGGCCAGGATCACCTGGCTACTAATGGATTAATGGGAGGTGAAGGACGGAGGTAAAAGGAATCTGGGAAGTTGGGGGAGGGTCTCCATCTGGGAACGCAGTAAGTCTGTCTGTGTAGGAGACACTTGTGAGGAGCAGTGCTTTATGTCTGTATGGTTTAGCTGGAAGGGAGAAGCCCTCCAGTTGGTAGTTAGGATAACACCGTGTATAGTTAGTGCCGGACAGGCAAGGATTTATTTTGTTGGTGTTTTTTTTTCTTTTTGTTTATGCTTCACTGCAATAAACCTGACCAAGCGTCAGTTACACCTTGAATTCGGCTGTCTGCCTGAGGTGAATACGTGCCCTTTGAACCCAGCAAAGGCGATCCCGGAGCGTGTTATCACAATATACATATACATATACATATACATATACATATACATATACATATACATATACATATACATATACATACACACACACACACACAGTACAGATCAAAAGTTTGGACACACCTTCTCATTCCAAGAGTTTTCTTTATTTTCATGACTCTGAAAATTGTAGATTCACATTGAAGGCATCAAAACTATGAATTATCACATGTGGACTGAAATACTTAACAAAAAAGTGTGAAACAACTGACAATATGTCTTGTATTCTAGGTTCTTCACAGTCGCCGCCTTTTGCTGTGATTACTGCTTTGCACACTCTTGGCATTCTCTTGATGAGCTTCAAGAGGTAGTCACCGGAAATGGTCTTCCAACAGTCTTGAAGAAGTTCCCAGAGATGCTTAGCACTTGTTGGCCCTTTTGCCTTCACTCTGCGGTCCAGCTCACCCCAAACCATCTCGATTGGGTTCAGGTCTGGTGACGGTGGAGGCCAGGTCATCTGGCGTAGCACCCCATCACTCTCCTTCTTAGTCACATAGCCCTTACACAGCCTGGAGGGGTGTTTGGGGTCATTGTCCTGTTGAAAAATAAATGATGGTCCAACTAATCGCAAACCAGATGGAATAGCACGCCGCTGCAAGATGCTGTGGTAGCCATGCTGGTTCAGTATGCCTTCAATTGTGAATAAATCCCCAACAGTGTCAGCAGCAAAGCCCCCCCCCCCCCCCCCCCACACCGTCACCCCTCTTCCTCCATGCTTCACGGTGGGAACCAGCCATGTAGAGTCCATCCGTTCACCTTTTCTACAAAGACACGGTGGTTGGATCCAAAGATCTCAAATTTGGACTCATCAGACCAAAGCACAGATTTCCACTGGTCTAATGTCCATTTCTTGTGTTCTTTACCCAAACAAGTCTCTTCTGCTTGTTGCCTGTCCTTAGCAGGGGTTTCCTAGCAGCTATTTTACAATGAAGGCCTGCTACAGGCACAAAGCCTCCTCTTAACAGTTGTTCTGGAGATGAGAAGGTGTGTCCAAACTTTTGGTCGGTACTGGTGTGTGTGTGTGTGTGTGTGTGTGTGTGTGTGTGTGTGTGTGTGTATAATATATAATATAAATATATATATATAAAAATAACTTATTCTATATTCACATAGCACAAAAAAAAGAAAATAAAACGTTGGTAAATTAATACTATAGACTGTACTTTGTCCTCTTTCTACATTTCTAGTTTTTGGAGTTCTTGGGGTTGTGTGTTGTGTTGTGTTTTTGTTTTTGTTTTTTTTTTTTTTTCCTTCTCTCCAGCATTGTATGTATGATTTCCATTAGTTTTATATGTATTGGTCTTGTGTATAAACAAAAAGAAATAACAAATAACTTCCACAGCCACGTCAGTGGAAAAAAAAGAGAATATATTAATAGCCGTTGAAAAGTGGAAATGAAAAATAAAAATTGCCCCATTCAGGCCTGGTCACTAAGGGTTAATACTTCGTAGTATTTGATATTTTTGGGTTCCGCCCGTTTCGTCTTTTTCCTGCTCCTGTTAACATTTAATTCCACCGCTATGGATATTGCAGAATTTCCTATTAATACTGAGAATGATGGACGGGAGAACGTGGTCGCTCGGGTCATCCACTCACGGGGTGATCAGATCCTTGTTGATGGACAGGAGAACATGGCAGCTCGGTTGTCCGCTCCCGGGGTGATCAGATCCTTGTTTATGGACAGGAGAACATGGCTGCCCGGATCGTCCGCTCCCGGGGTGATCAGATCCTTGTTGATGGATGGGAGAACATGGCCGTTCAGGTTGTCCGCTCCTGGGGTGATCAGATCCTTGTTGATGGATGGGAGAACATGGCCGTTCAGGTTGTCCGCTCCCGGGGTGATCAGATCCTTGTTTATGGACGGGAGAACATGGCCGATTGGGTCGCCCACTCCCATGGAGATCAGATCCTTGTTGATGGACAGGAGAACATGGCTGCCCGGATCGTCCGATCCCGGGGTGATCAGATCCTTGTTGATGGACAGGAGAACATGGCTGCCCGGATCGTCCGCTCCCGTGGTGATCAGATCTTTGCTACTTCGGGATATCTTGCAGGAAAACTTTCCAGTCCTCCTATTAATTCAGAAGTAGAATTTCGGGGTCGGGATCTTCTCGCTTTCTATAAACTGTTTCCTTTTTTAATGGACTTGTAAAATGCGCTGCCGACCGCATTAACCCTTGTGGCACCTCGTCTGCGGTCATCCCTGCTAGGCCTGCTCGGCTTTACGAGGGTCGTCTCGCACGCGGCGGCCGTGTAACGGCTCTTTTCACACATAGGCTGTTTATTTGGAATACATTAGGATGGATCTGGGAGTGTGGAGACGGTAATGGAAGACATCCCTCTGAGGTGTAATTACAGGGTTTACGGGCTGGCTTTATACAGATATGATACAATCTGGGCTTTATGGGCTCCAGCCCTGGCGGTCCCCGGCCACTTACAGGCCTCGGAGAAATGCATAAACTCCATCACGTCCCTAATCTGGAGGATTGTAAATCCGGCAGACGTCTTGTTTGGGCATCTGTACCAGATGTGTGTGTGCAGTTCCTCGTAAAACCCTTTGTTTAAGGAGTTATCAGCTCTGACTGTCAATCATCCCCGAGCGTCTGGTGGATTTGTCTTTCCTCTTCCCTTCGTGTGACAGATTATGAAAACTCCTCCATGAGAAGTCAAAATAAGTCTTTGTTCTTAAACTCAACCCTGAATAGAAATGTTCGGGAACCATAAATAGTTATCGACCTAAGACGTCACCACAAAAAAACCTCATAAGATCCTCCGAGAACAGTGTCGGTGCTCATGTGTCTCAGCAACTGCATGCCCAAAAGAGCTGGAAAAAAAAATCATGAAACGCTCAAAACTTCTTTCTCTTTCTGCCAACTTTCATGATAAATTCTCGGGATTGAAGCCAAGATGTGGTCTCGAATGTTTAGAGAAGTGGTTGTACACGGTGGACAATCCCTACTTGTTAGAAGGATCTCTTGATCACCTTGTGGCCTCCTCACTAGTAGTAAACTGTAATCTGCAGGTACACCTGGCAGTAATTGTCCAATTTCCCAGAAGCTCCCCCACAGGGTAAAAATGGAATAATGGCTCATAGTGATGAGACTGAATTGGACAGGTCCTCCAGAGCGAGAGACTCTACAACCACTCTCTACTCTGACCGATGGATGAAGATCCTGTATAAAGAATAAAGAACTCCCCACTGAACTTCAATGGAGGGGTATGCCACCTATAAGTAGTGCAACATCTGTGTTTGTATCATGTCTCCATGTGACAATGGGAACATTCATGGGATGAGAGTTCCAACAATGTTCCTACCTTGTTCGTCTTCTGACTCAGTCTCCATCGGGGCATTGATGATGTTGGACCTTCTGATACATTGGCTCTACAATGACCATGTGATTGTAGAGCAGGGTGGTGGGGAGTTGGGGCTTTATAGGGATTTGTGACCAAGGTTGGGGGTCGTCTTAGGGATTTACAGCCTATTGATTCAGAGACAGTTTGGTTCTCAAGCTTTTACCTTTCATCTCACTGATGTTTCCTTGTTCGTGGCCAGACTTGGGTCTTTTGGTGATTATGATTTCTTGTATCGTATTTTTTTTCTGACCATGGTACGTGGACACATTGGGATTGGAGATATTTTGGTCTTTGAATGCACCATATTTCAGATTGTTGCTGGTTTCCCTCCACTTCTAACTCTTCCAAGCAGAATCTTCTCATCACATTTCATCAATATAATGGAGTCAATGTGGCCATGGTGGAAACCATCCATTCATTGACTAAAGATCCAATGTGAAAAATGAGGGATTGTGTTTGATTATTGGTCAGATTTTCTGTATATTAGGGTCGACATTGGGATCAAAAACAATTACTAAAGGGTGGAAGTTTAATTTAGAAGGTGATCAATGACAGTTGAGTGAAAGAAGTGGCCGATTTTGAAACTCGCAATAAAAAAAATCAACCACGGGAGCTGATTTCCATGGTCGTAATTCTGAGATGTAGGACGGACTATAGAAGAATGGTCCTATATAGTATTCCCACCTATGGCTAGATAGCCCTGACCTAGTAGTGGGATCATCAGATGGGTTTACATGGTGGGGTCAATGACATGGACGGTTTCTCCAGACGGTTTGTCCTCTGCATTGTTTGTGTTTGAGCTGAAATTTATTAATCCTGGTCTTAGGTGAATCGTTTGACCACGTCTGCATCCATAAGTGGTGACACCACCACAGTAAGGCCATGAGTTGAACCTACAATTTACATAAGGCTTCAATAGACTGCTCCATCCAACAGACCGGATTAGTAAGTGACGCGACACCATGTTTCTCTCTTACCATTTTTAGCTCCGTCTTTAGTCCATAAATGGAATCACTGATGGATTTCTACAATGTAACGACGTGCGGATCCTATAATTCTGTAAATCTTCGCTGTCCAGCACAGATTAATTGTGTGACATTGTCAGAGCGCACGCAGATCTGTGTCAGGCATTAGGCACTTTCTGCAACCTGACCCGGCTGCAGAGTGAATGTGAGTGCATTGTTCCCGGCAAGTGCAGGTGCCGGACTGCGCTGATTACGAAACCTTCTGGTTGGCGTTGCTCTCGGAGCGAGGGATGGACTGCATATCTGTGTGTTGAGGCAGGGCTTCTTGGAAGCGACTGTTGTGTGATGTCATTGACTAAACGCGCGTACAGTTGAATGGCCCGGGCTTGTGTATCTGTATGGGGACACTTCCTGTAATGATCGAGGCCGTTCCATGCCGGGTGTCTCTACAGACTCCTCTCCAGCTGTTGTGTTATACAGGTCATAGACCCCTAACAATCTGCTGTTTAACTCTACCGTCTCCAGGTGGTTGTCTACAATCTCTTCTGGCCCGAGACTGCAAATACAGAAAATTACCAGATAGAGCGTCTCGAAGATGGAAACATCTGTGCCAAGTAGGATATTTAATAGAGATCATCTGCAGAGCCTTGGCCAATATCGTATTCTCCATTGTTCTTCTTGATCTATTGATCCTAGAATGGAGATTTCTGTCTGACTCGTTTGCATCTCCATAGACATGGTAGATCATAGCTTTGGTGGAAGTGGTGGTCTATGAGCTGAGGCTCCAACCAAGAGCCAACACTGGAGCCATGGTATAGCATAAAAGCCTACACCCTATGTAGAGATCTGTGCCCCATAGTCTGCTAAATGGAAATGTCCACTAAAAATGGAGCTTTACATTGACTAATTATCCCCTGCGGCAGATGACCAGGAGGACCTCACCCATTGTTTGGTAACCACCACAATTCCACCAAAATTGCAAAGTACTGTGGAAATTTTGTTCTTTGAGAGCAGACCTAATATATCTCGGTATGACACTTTTTAGAATTTGCATGACTTTCTCCATCAAATTTTTTTTTTTTTTTTTTTTTTTTTTTTTTTTTTTTTTTTTTTTCCCGTGGATCATCATTTATTAGGTCTGCAGCTTCATGTGCCATGGATGATGTGCCCCGGATGATGTGCCATGAATGACACCAACTGGACTTCAGCCATCCCGCCATCTTCTCTGGTCTTGATTCTGGTGGAGCCTCCGGTTCTGTCCTAACTCTCGAACGTTGGCCACTATCTCGTGTTGACTTGGCATTTGCTTTCCTGCTACAATGTTTCTGTTGGAATGAAGTCATGATTTTGATCAATCATCGCCAAACTCCAAGGGTTCCATTCACTATTGCTTTAGTGCTTATTTTTTTGCTTGCACCATATTCATCTTTCTATTTGGACTATTCTTGAAGTCTTTTTTTGCGTGTTCTTGTGGTTTTTTGTTTTGTTTGTTTTTATTTTTAATCTTCGCCATTGTGCGCAGAGTTTGGATCTTCCAGATATTTTAGTCTTTTTAAAAAGTCTTGAAAACGTTTGTGCAAATGTGCTCGCTCTGGAGTGTGTAAAGCGGACAATAGCAATTTTGTGAAAATGGTGACCTTTTGCACTAAAAGTAGCAAATCAGGGCAAAGACAAGAAAAATCTGTTCTCTGCAAAACTTTTAAAATTTGGTACAAAAATTGTCAACGCACGCCGCAGGACAAAGAAAGGTGACATAAAGAAAAGCCCCACACAGGATGAAGGGCAGCCAAGATCGCCTCTAATCCTCTGTGCTTGCTTGTGCAAAGCTCCGGTGACCGTCACCTGTGCATTTGGGGGCGGCAGATATGGAGCTGCCGGTGACTGGAGCCTTGTGCATGTTTCTCCAGCCCTGGATGGAGACGCTGCCGTCATGCCACATTTCCCTCCGTGCACCGGCCTCGCTATTATACTTCATTTTCTGCTTTATTAATGAGATTCTTCTGCAGAATTTCACATTGAATGTGCGTCATGGGCGCAGTAAGAATACGTGGACGATGCCGCAGAGGTCTGCAAATCTCCGCCAGGGGTAAGATGCATCGGATACATTATCTTATGCAATTAGGATGTTTCATAAACAGATAATTTCAGAACATCTGCGTCTTTATAATTAACATCATCATATGATGAGGAGCGGGGTGAGGAGCCTCCATGGGGGGAAACTGAGGCTGAAAATGGAGGCCGTCACTGGAGGACAGAAAGGACAGGACTGAGGATGGAGGAGACGGCCGGTCACTGAATACTAAGGATGGAGGAGACGGCCGGTCACTGAATACTGAGGATGTAGGAGACGGCCGGTCACTGAATACTGAGGATGGAGGAGACGGCCGGTCACTGAATACTGAGGATGTAGGAGACGGCCGGTCACTGAATACTGAGGATGGAGGAGACGGCCGGTCACTGAATACTAAGGATGGAGGAGACGGCCGGTCACTGAATACTGAGGATGGAGGAGGCGGCCGGTCACTGAATACTGAGGATGGAGGAGGCGGCCGGTCACTGAATACTGAGGATGGAGGAAAAGAGCGGTCACTGAATACTGAGTATTCAGTGACCGCCCGTCTCCTCCATCCTCAGTATTCAGTGACCGCCCGCCTCCTCCATCCTCAGTATTCAGTGACCGCCCGCCTCCTCCATCCTCAGTATTCAGTGACCGCCCGTCTCCTCCATCCTCAGTATTCAGTGACCGCCCGCCTCCTCCATCCTCAGTATTCAGTGACCGACTGTCTCCTCCATCCTCAGTATTCAGTGACCGCCCGTCTCCTCCATCCTCAGTATTCAGTGACCGCCCGTCTCCTCCATCCTCAGTATTCAGTGAGCGTCTATCCTCTCCATCCTCAGTATTCAGCGAGCCTCCTGTCCTCTCCATCCTGAGGACGGAGGCGACGGGTGGTGACTGAATACTCCTTGCTGACTTCGGGTGCCAACATCCGCAGCCTCCGATTATCACCCCATTTGCTGCATCCTCTGAGCTCATTACCTGCCACTCTGAGGTCGCGCTGAGTCCCAGGTCTTATATTAGAATCAATTATGACACCTCCTGGTACTATACCGGGTGCCGGGCCTGACCATCCGGACGCCCATTCTTTACCCCCAATCATTTGTGTCATCTTGCGCTTGATACTTTGTAACGTGACCTCCGATCCCGGCAGCTGCCTGAGCAGATGGAGGATGGAAAGCTGAGGTTTCCAGCGTCCTCGTAGAATCTGCTGTATCTGATCTATGTATCACTGGCTTCTAGGAAAGCGAATCCCGCCGTGTCCTCCAGGGGCTTTTTGGTCTCCTTTTTCCGCCTCTGACCTTGGGATTTTCTTTCCATTTTCCTTTCTGCTCTGGCGCCTCCTGGATCACTGGTCTCCGGTGATGTCCTCATGGCGCGGAGCACACCGTGATCTCTGCTCTTGGCTACATCAGATTTAGGAGCAGGTTTAGACGCACGGGGCGTGATGGTGGGTTAGGGGCAATAGTTATCTTAACGGGGTTGTTGAAGACCAAACACAGATTGTGTAAACTATCGTTACTACTTCTACCTAGAACCGTGAGAACGTAGAAAAACCCAACCGGCAACATCATGGCGGACATTGTGCGAAGCCGGGTCCTGCAGGGTGATGATCGGGTGTGATGATTGGATGACCATGATGTCAGTATTTGGGCTAGTCCTACAAGTTTCTTGCTCGGTGGTGATCCGCAGTTTCGTCTTGAAATTCTTTTTGTTTTTGGATTCAAGAAATTTGCAAAAAATCAGAGAGGCGAATCCTTTTTTTTTTTTTTTTTCTTGGCACTCGTGCCGGTCAGCTCTGCTCCATCTGCACAGTCGCACTACCTGGGATATTTTTAGCCGGCGCTCGCAGCATGTTTTCTGATTATTGCTCTTTGTCTCGATGATGACCGCACTCTCTTATTGTCGTGGTGCATGTGAGTCAGAATAGAGAACGTTTGATGCCGGTGTCCTGTGGCTGCGATGTGACAGCGCACGACGCCTGATTGTCCAGCTGTACGCTCACTGGATCATTGCACGTGCTGTCCGTATGTGTATATGTAGCACCCACGGGGCAAGGGGTTAATTGTTACTCGTCGCCGGGCCGGTCATTTTGGGTCTGGGGATATCACACGTGGCCCTGCCCGGCTTCATGGCCTCAAGGTGTACAATAAAGAAGGGGAGAAATGATGATGGTGGAGGTTTGATGTTTGTCTCATGACGCCACCTGTGATACGCAGCCAGGAATTAGCCGCCGCTGCTGTCGTTGTCCTCCGGGGTGGATGGTTATAGCAGCAAAGATGGTTCTGCTCCTCACAGGTGGAGCGGGCCCCGGGGAGGATGATTAGGGTAGTAGTGGTCGTTGTCGCCGAAGCGCGAGCTGCCGGCGCCGACAGGCGGACAGTCTGTCCGGGTTCAAGGTTTCTTTACTCAGTCCCAGTTGCCACTCACCACCGTGATGGGCCCCGGTCGATTCCGAGCAATTCGATTTTCACCGTCTGTGTTCCCACTGTGAGTCCTTTCTGGTCGGGGTCCCTCCAATCCCGGTGTATGTGGAATGTGTAACAGGCCGCGGGAGTTTCCTGCACTCTCCGCAGACCCTGGAATCCCGTGTAGCTGTAGAGAACCCGGTTTGAGCTACCAACTCCAAGCCACGGGTCCTAAGGCGCTCCCAGAAGTATGAGGTAAAAGAAGGTTGAACCAAGGTCCTAACTGTGTCTCACCCCAAGCTGTCCCCAGGGATGACTGCCCATGTGTGAAGATGCTCCTTTCCATTTCCCCAAGTGGTGTCCACCCCCCAGGTGGTTGTCCTAGTGCGGGGAAAGTCCCATGCTTCATGATGGCCACCCCATATCTACCCCAGGCCATCCCCCTGGTGGGAAAGCACCTAACTATGTTTGGTGTGTGAATGTGAGAAACTCTAGTAGTTAACCTCTTTTTACCCGGGAAGAGTACTACATCTTAAGGTAGATGCAGTACCCTGTGGCGACTGAAGCCTCAGGGGCGCCACATATATATGACTGTATCCTGCAGGTGACGTACGGACTCTTCTGCATCACTCGTACTGCAGTGACTTTATCATATGATTGTATCCATATATTTGGTGCACAAATCTCAGACAAGAACTTGGCCGGGGTCCCACCCTGCCCCAAAGCCTGAACGTTACGCCTAATAAGCCAATATATATGCAGGAGAGTCACAGTGGATGACGGTGGCGGCTCCCCGGCCTTTGGTGACGGCCATGGTTTCAGACTCATAGTAACATGTGGAATCACCAAAAAGTTACAAACCTAATATACAGAACTATAGATGGCGCCTGGTCCACAGCTCCGTACCCTCAGCTCTCCGTGATGACTACTGATGAGAGAAATCGGCCCGGATGTCCGCTGCTGCCCTCTCATCATATTTACTGGCAGGAACTGAACAGGCGATCCAGCAATACCTGCGCCAGATCCGAGCTGTAATGCCGGCAGTGTTGGTGTTTATCTTGACGTAAGATGTGATTTATTAGTGTCATGGTTTATAAGGTTGAAGGTAGACTTGGGTCCATGGAGTTCAGCCTATAACCTAAAGTGTTGCTCCAGAGGAAGCAAAGACCCCATGGGGCAAACACAAATAGCTCCATGTTAGGGGAAAAATCCTTCCCGACTCCAGATACGGCAGTCAGACGAGTTCCACGGAGCAACGTTCATCAGTCACATAGAGATTTGCACAAACTTTGCCAAATGTCATGGCAGCATTGGACTCAGTTCAGATTGCAAATTCTGACACGCCGCCAGATGGTTTCTCTGGTGTCTGAGTTCAACACAGGCAGATTTGGACGTTGACCTGCTGAGAGCGGATTCATAGGCGGGCTAGGAAGAGTTAATCTCTGCTGGCTTCTTTGATCACATATTGTGGGGAGACCTATCACATCTGCTCCCCTCCTATTTATGCTGATGGAATAATTCCTCCCATGCCAGCTATAGTTTATTCTGTGTTGGTCTGTGAGGTGTGATGTTCAGACTCTCTGGTGAAAGTTGTGCTCATTGCTTGGAGCGGTTGTGGCATTTTTCTCTGTTTGTTTTGTAGCTTCCTTCCTGCTCTTGTGTTTCCTCCTGAACCTCTTACTGTCTTTTACTTTTTGGATGTGCGTGCTGTGTGACAAAGTTGTTGTTTGTGTTTTTTTTGTTTTTTTTTTTTTTTTTTTTTTTTTCCCCTTGTCTGTTTTTATCTGAGGTTTCTACACACTCCTGTCCTGTCCATCCCTGAGGGGGGGAGGAGGAGGGGAATCTGGTCAGTAGCAGGGCCAGGAAGGAGACTCGCGTCTCTCCACCATTAGGAGGATCCCTGAGGTTAGAGATAGCGTAGGGTCCCCTAGTGGGAGAGACAGCTCCTCTCCACCCTCTTGTAGTATTTCCTCGTCTCCTCCCTCTTGTATTTCCTCGTCTCCTCTCTCTTGTATTGTTTCCTCGTCTCTTCCCTCTTGTATTGTTTCCTCGTCTCCTCTCTTGTATTGTTTCCTCGTCTCCTCCGTCTTGTATTATTTCCTCGTCTCCTCTCTCTTGTATTGTTTCCTCGTCTCCTCTCTTGTATTGTTTCCTCGTCTCCTCTCTCTCTTGTATTGTTTCCTCGTCTCTTCCCTCTTGTATTGTTTCCTCGTCTCCTCTCTCTTTTGTATTGTTTCCTCGTCTCCTCTCTCTTGTATTGTTTCCTCGTCTCCTCTCTCTTTTGTATTGTTTCCTCGTCTCCTCCGTCTTGTATTATTTCCTCGTCTCCTCTCTCTTGTATTGTTTCCTCGTCTCCTCTCTTGTATTGTTTCCTCGTCTCCTCTCTCTTTTGTATTGTTTCCTCGTCTCCTCCGTCTTGTATTTCCTCGTCTCTGCCGTCTCATATCATTTTTTGGATTTCTGCTCCGCCATAAACATCCAGTCATCCGATGAGGAGCAGCGTTGTGCTGGTTTGTTGGATGATTGATGACGATTACACCTGTGAGCTCTCATCTGCACCGCCGCGGATTTAGACATGTGGAGGCTACAATGGAGCCGTGTGATGGCTTATCTCTTGTGAGACAAGACCACAGGGGTTTTTTTTTTTTTTTTTTTTTGGTTTTTTTTTGTTTTTTTTTTTAATCCTTGTAGGGATAGATATGAAGCTTTGATCACTTGTTACAGCATTTTTTGTGATGTTGCAAAGACCCAAAAAAAGTAAGTGACAGGGTCTACGATCACGTTAATTATTTTTATAATTTGATAGAGGTGATTTTTGTGTGCGGTGGATTTTTTTTTAAAAATATTTTTTAAGAAGCCGTGTGTTTCAGGTATGCATTACAATACATCCACATGTGTCTCTATCAGAAGCTTCCAAAGACATGACATCATATCGGCGGTCCCATATTGTTTAAAGGCATAGTACTCAGTGTATGGAAACTTCTGACTTTGCATATAGTAATAAACATGTCTGTCTCTCGCTCTCGCTCGCATTATTGCAGCATTTGGCAAATATAAATCATTTTGGTTCCTAACTGACTGAAAATGGGAGAAAAACCAGCAGATGTGTCTGTATAGAGAGCGGAGGGAAAGTCATTGCGTGCTGCAAACTGCCCGTGGGCTGGAGGTTCCAAACCCATGGGCTGGGAGGCTGCAAAATGAAAGTAAGAACAGGACAACAATTTCCAGGCAAACAAATGTGGATATTGAATAAACAATAAAAACATGAAGTGGGCTCCCCTTCTATTATTAAAAATCAGCACAAGTAAATCAGACAGCTCCGGGCTGCAGCCCTGAGCGGTCAGCTTGACCTTGGCTGGTTATCAAAAATATTAGCGATCCCACACCTTCTTTTTTTTTTTTTTTGTTTGTTTGTCACCAGCCAAGGTAAAGCAGACAGCTGGAGGCTGTTTTTATCATCCTAGGGAGGTTATGGTTATCTGGCCCTTCCCAGCCTAAAAATAGCAGCACAATCCCCACAAGTGGCGCATCCATTAGATGATGCTCCAATATTGTTGCTTTACCTAGTTCTGCCTGATTTGCCTGGGTGCAGTGGCAATCAGGATAATACTTTTTGGGTTGACATCAACTGGCAACAAGCCCAGGGGTTAGTAATGGAGAGGCGTCTGAGGCACCCACATTAATAATCCGGTAATAGTTAAAAAAAAAAAAAAAAAAACACACACAGGAAAGAAATGGCTTATTTGAATGAAGACTTCCCCACAAGACGTCTTTCACCAATTTATTAATTAAAAAGAAATCCTGCAAGTTTTGACGTACTTCAATCGTGTAATGTCCCACCATACCTATCAGTTAATATAGAGCCTCGTTCTGAGAACAAGGCTCCATAGGTCACTGCCGGTCAACCCCAGCCCAGAATTTCTCATGAGAGGTGACGTCACTGACTTACTGCCTTTCTGGGGCAGTTGCAAGCTGCTATCTTTAGGATGAGAAGGGCTAAATAACCCAGCCTGATAAAGCAGACAGCTGAGGGCTGGTATTATCTTGGCTGGTTATCAAAAAGAGCTGAGCTCACACTTTTTTTTTTGGGGTTTTTGGTTTTTTTTTAAATTATTTATTTACATAATTTATTTTTGACAACCAGTCAAGGTAAAGCAGACAACTGAGAGTTGCAGACCGTAGTCTGCTTTACCTGCTCTGGTTATAAAAAAAAAAAAAAAAAAAATGGCGGGAGGCTAAGAGCCCATGTTGTGTTTTTTTTTTTTTTTTTTTTTTTTTTTTTTTAATTTTTCCTTATTGTTCACAGCAGCATACAGTCATGTTCCACATGCAATAAAGCTTGTTGATTGGTGTGCTGCAGCCTTTCAACAAACTTTATTAGCATACCAACATTACTCAAGTTTGGATATGGTTTTTTTTTTTCTTTTTTAAAAAAGTCCAAGTTTGAGACTTTGACTCTTGGTGACCTGTACAAACCCGTAACTTTAACATTCGGGTTTGCTCATTCCTACTTACTACAATTCATTATCTCTCCAGCACTTCCGATAGTGACATCACCGTCACATGACCAGTGACATGATCATGATGTCGCCAACGGCCGCAGAGTACAGGACCTGTGGTTACATCACGGTCACATGATTGTGATGTTACCAAAGGTCCTGAAGCAGTCTACATTGGACTCTATACTAATCAGTGTAGGTCCTTCTGTAGATGCCGGGGCCCCCAAGAGCTTGTAGGCCGTTTTCTGGCCATGACTGGACGGCATTGTCAGTATTGAAGACTTCAGAGAGTTTAGAAGGGATTCAGATGTTTGCTGAATGTGTGGATATAAATGGACGTACTCTTAGTTTGAGCTTTGCCATTTGGGATATTTATGATGTGGTTTCAGTCCTTTCTATTAATTTGGGCTGATTAATCTGAAATGTTGAGTGTTTTCTGTTGCTTTTTGCTTGTTTCGTGGTGCACTGGACTTTGTCTGGTTTCTATGTTCATGCTCTGACCCGCATATATTTGTGTAGCACCCGATTTCATGGCGGTAGGGTGCATCCCTTTAATTTGGGGTTTCTGCTATTTGATATCAGCCGTTGTCCTGTTATAGTTGGTGCCAGTTATGACATTGATATTTGTCACAAGGATCTGTTGTTATATCTGTTAGAGGCCGTTACTTCTAAAAGGCTTCCTTGGACATACTTGGCACAAGCTGCTCCATCCGGCCGATGCCAGAGAAAACCCTGGCCTTATCCTTCAACCCTGCTAGGATCTGGACTTTCAATGGGGAACCTTCGGTTGCTTCCACAGAGTGGCTGCTGGCCGGAAGAGCGAGCCTGAGGCCAGAAACCCTAATGTAAAGCCTGAGAAATATCTTACAATGGGGAGCCTTCGGTTGCTTCCACAGAGTGGCTGCTGGCCGGAAGACTGAGCCTGAGGCCAGAAATCTTAATGTAAAGCCTGAGAAATATCCAGGGTCAGACAGCAGGTAGTCAATCAGATCGAGGTCAGGATAGGGAGAATTACAGAACCAGATGAGGTCAAGGACAAGATGAGTCTATATCGGGAATCACAGAACGAGCCACAGAGTCTAGGAAGCCTCCAGGCACAATCTGGCAACTTCAGACGTAAGGTGGGAGTTTAAATAGGGAGCGGTGCTGCTTCATTTACCATAGCAGGGAGAGGATTAAACACCGCACACGTGCATTAGTCTGGCTGATCGGAACAACAGATTTTGGCCAGACTAATTCCTGGCTGAACTGTGATTTTGCTGCCAAGAGATATCACCCGCAGTGTGAATGCGGTGGCATCGGTATCAGACGACGCTGGACGAGATCCAGGTGGGGATGTGACACCTCGTGCGCCCGCTGGCTGCTAGGACCATAATATATGATATCCGACATGGATTTATGATGCTTGGCGTTAGCTGCGACACTTGATATCGGACATGGACCTGTTACACTTGGCCTCAGCTGAGACAATTTTTGATACCAGACATTAATTTTTCTTTTACTTGAATACTGCCATTCATTCTACAGCGCTGTATCGGTGTCCTCATCGCTGTCCCCACTGCAGCTCACAATCTACACCATTAATTGCACAGCACTGTACCAGCATCCTCATCGCTGTCCCCACTGCGGCTCACAATCTACACCATTAATTGCACAGCACTGTACCGGCATCATAATCGCTGTCTACACCGGAACTCACAATCTACACCATTCATTCCACCGGTGTCATCATCGCTGTCCCCACTGGGGGTCACAATCTCCTGCATTATTCCACAGCGCTGTACTGGCGCTATTATCGCTATCCCCATTGGGCATCACAATCTACATTCAGTCTATTAGAGGAAGAACAGAAAAAACTCATGGCAACCGGTTTTCCCCGGTGGGATCTGTTGTGATTGGCGCCTGCTAGGTCCATAGTATTTGACATCAGACCTATCGAATCTGGTAGAAATATTCACCTTAATCCTGGATTTGGGCTTAATCACTAATACACTTGATATCCGTCACTGTTGACTCGTTATTTCCCTTGGCGTCGGCGATGACATTATTACAGGACATTGGACCCGGCCGTAGAGATGTTGATCTTGGGATTAGACCAGATCCAGTTATTTTAAGAAAACCCCGATAAAGCCGATATCTGCCGACACTTTATTTATTCTGTAGCCTCGCGCTGTTACACTTGGCGGCACATACAACCTTTCTACACGGTTCTCGATCTAGACTTTATTTAGCAATGTTTAGACAAGATACAAGTTTCCTTCTTATTGGGGAAAGTGATAGAGCGGCCGATCCCCGGTGCCCCCTTCCGGTGCACCGGTCCTGATGCTACATTATACGGCATCGGATCGTGTACAGTCAGAGGTCGTGTCCTGGAAAACGCAACAAATCGTGGTATATAAATTGTTCTTCCATTTTTATTTTTTTCATTCTTTTCTATTTTCAAGAATTGTATAAATAAATGAATTAATAAATAAATGTATAAATAATGATTTGCAATTTCAGTTTATTACATTTTTTTAAATTAACTAGAAAATAAGCAGATTTTCTAATTTCTTTTTTTTTTTTAGCACAAATATTAAAATACAATTTGAATTTCTAAAATTTTAATTTCAAAATATTTTACACTTTTCATATTGTTTGTGGCGCGTTTTCTGCACCATTTCAAGTTCCTGTTCACTTGGATTTCCATAAAATGTTGAAATTGAAACCTTATCATTTCACTAGAGCAGCACTGTGTATATATAAGTAGCTGCCTCTGATCTTCACCTTCCCGGGGCTTCATCCTCTATGGCCCCTATTCTGGTCAGTCTACTGTGATTTGTGTCAGCAGCTTCAATGCTTCCAGAGGTCGCAAGTCAAAGCATCTCTGAGAGCCTCGTTCTGAGTCTGACATTGTCCTTTCCTTTCCTGGCTTCTTTCCTATCCTTGTCCTTTCCTTTCCTGGCTTCTTTCTGTCCTCATCCTTTCCTTTTCTGGCTTCTTTCTGTCCTCATCCTTTCCTGGCTTCTTTCCTGTCCTCGTCCTTTCCTGGCTTCTTTCTTATCCCCGTCCTTTCCTTTCTTGGCTTCTTTCCTATCCTCGTCCTTTCCTTTCTTCGCTTCTTTCCTATCCTCATCCTTTCCTTTCCTGGCTTCTGTACTGTCCTTGTCCTTTCCTTTTCCTGGCTTCTTTCTGTTCATGACCTGTCTTCATTCTTGCCCCATTCTGATTTATTATTTTTTATTTCTCTGTCCTTATCGTGTCCTCGTTCTCTCCCTGTTCTTCAATCTTTCTTGCCTCATCCTGTCTTCTTTCCTGTCCTCATCCCAGCATCGTTCTGGCCTTTCCTGGCTTCCTTCTGGCTTCTTTCCTTGACATCCTGGCTTTTTTCTGGGTTTTGTTTTTGTTTTTTTTGTTTGTTTTTCCTGCCCTCATCGTGGCTTCTTTCCGTCCTCGTCCTGCCCTCGTTCTGACTTCTTTCTTGCCTTGTTCTGACTTTTTTATGCTCTTAGGCTGGCTTTTCCTGCCATCGTCCTGCTTTTTCCTACACTTTGTGTCCTCTTTTTGGCCACGTCCTGCCCTTGTTCTGGCTTCTTTCTTGCCTCGTTTTGTCTTTCAGTGCCCTCGTCCTGCCTTTTCCTACACTCTTCGTGTCCTCTTTTTGGCCACGTCCTGCCCTTGTTCTGGCTTCTTTCTTGCCTCGTCTTGTCTTTCACTGCCCTCGTCCTGCCTTTTCCTACACTCTTCGTGGCTTGTTTTTGGCCACGTCCTGCCCTCGTTCTGGCTTCTTTCTTGCCTCGTCCTGGCTTTTCCTTCTATGGTCCTGTTTTTTCCTACACTCTTTGTGTCCTCTTTTTGGCCATGTCCTGCCCTCCTTCTGGCTTCTTTCTTGCCTCGTCTTGGTTTTCCTGCCTTCTCCTACACTCTCCGTGGCTTCTTTTTGGCCACGTAATGCCCTCTGGTTCTCATAGAGATGCATTGGGAGCTATTTATGTAACTTCTGACTTCCGGCCCGTGAGAAGTTAGTCAGAAGATGGCTCCGTGGGACCAGAGTGCCGTCTGTAAAAGGTAAAAAGTCGCCAGAAGGTGAGTATAATGCAAGAGGCGTAGCTTTAAAGCTTCACTCCAATGGTAAACAGAATAAATGCTGGCTTGGTGCTTTAAAGAATATAAATACCATTTTTGCTCTTATATACATGTATTTTAGGCTAACAATCCTTTTTGAAATTGGGTTTTCATTAGAAATTTTGTTTTCCAGTTTTTCTCTCCCTGCAGACGGTCTATAGAATGAGAAACACACAAAGTCCAGAAACTTGTCAAAGTAGCCTTCAAAGAAGCAATTATATTACAAAAAGTACCCTTAGGTAAACTACCTGGGTATTTTGAAGCAACGCTAAGAAATAATGCAAATATCATAGAATAAATTCAAATATTTTTATTTCATCATTTTTTATTCAAACATAAACCACACCACAAAGGAGATCATGTTACATCCAAAACTGCCTCGGGTTAGAAAAAGTTCGGCAATACATGCCCTAGTGAGCAATGACATCGATTTTTCAATTTTATATTAATTCATACGGTGCAACGGCTCATCATACTGGCAAAAAAATACACTCATCCATATAACAATATAGTGGTACAGTAAATCCTAATCATCCTCAAACTTTAATTTCGTTATTTGGCTTTCATAGTAATGCTTCACCGTCTGGCTAGTTTTTATTAAATATATGAAAAAATCTAAGAATGAAATGCAAAAAATTACACTATTCCTATCTGTAGACAAATACGCGGAATTTCTTGATTTTTCCTCTAAGAATAGCAATTTTGTCAGTGAAGTCAGTATCTACCCATTAATCCATTTGTGAATTTTTTTTTAATCAGCTGAATTTCACCTATAAAGCAGTGAATGGGGGCATGGGGTATCGGCATCTGTATCAAAGACATATGTCTGGAGATAAAGCTGGACCACTAAGAGAAGGGTTTCAATACCACACAATCAAATGTTACCTTTCCGGCAAAAAGATCCTACTACCAGCCGACAGACAGACAGTATCTGCGATTTTACCTAAAATAAGGCATATGAAACAATAACACACCTCTATCTGTCAATCGGCTAGTAAATCCGTAGGCATCCACAAGCCACACAAGGCTACAATAAGTTTGGCTGTAACCAATGTAAACTCCCAATATATACCCGGCAGTATCACGCATCACCGCAAGACTCAAATGTTCAACACTACATCATTTTTCTAAATATAACATCATTATAATATTGAACGTTAGCCAAACTTCAGTAAATACCTGAGCAGTGGATGACTCTCTCCTTTCCCCGACGTACGTTTCGCGACAGCTTTTTCAAGAGGGGCATGCCGGGTAGGGAGAAAGTTGCTGCTAATATATCAGTCCGCAACCAATAAGGCGAGAGAGGGTGTGCGACAACTAACCAATGAAAAACAAAGGAGGCGTGCAGAGTATACGTCACCATTGTGATGAAGGTGAACATTATCGGCATTGCCTTAGGACTATATCTGCGCATGTCAGGTCAAAACATCATTCCAAAGCTGCGCGCGCTGGACCGCACATCTGAAACGCATGTTATTCCGTAATACATTCATCTGGAGACCTCTAAACGGCATTAAAGTAAATACCTATGGCGTTACAATATTAATTGCACATGCCAGTATGAATGTATTACGATCTATATTTATAAAAGTGCATAGATGTAATCCCATAGATATACAGCTAGAATCGGAAGAACAGAAAAAAACGCCGGCGCCATGTTACCACTATCAGGATCACCAATGAACATATAGTTCTCCAATAGTGTCACAAAACCAAGTGTGCTCAAATAATTTCTAGAAAAATATCCCATATACATGGCACAAATAGGCATGACTGTTATTCAATGGATAAATGATACAAATTCATGACCTTGCATATATTTCCCTTGCAACCCGTCATTTTCTTAATGTATATAATTGTCCTTCCATGAACACCCAATAATCTTGAAATATAACTGTATTACTCTTATACCACATCATTCCAAATAGTCATGACAAACCCATAGAACAAACTATATTAAACCACCCCTTTATTTTCATTGACTGTGACCCAGCCAAAAGGGCGAAAAACAGGATCACAAGTGCAATCTGCCGGGACACCCACAGGTAGCTCCTGCAGTAGCCACCCACTGGGCGATCACCAGGGAACGCAACAATGACCCAACAAGTCGCACACAGGCCGGGGCAACAGCAATGTCCTAGATATCAATTACATTAGTATAAATACAATTTCCGACAAATATAAAACAATAAATGCGTAATATACAATATAATATAAATATACATAAAAATTCACATCAATTTGTTATCATTATATGTCTCCTAATAGAAGGGTGGTTTCAGCCCAAAAATTGCCTCCAGATTTTCTTCAAATAAGGAATTGAATACAGCCACACTCTTTTTTTCTTTTTTTTAATAGAGAAATCTCTCATCCATTGTTCTCCAATAATGCCTTGTTGATAAAGGTTGGTTGAAGCAGACCTAATATTAGATAATTGTCTAAAAACAACAGAACAAAAAATAAAATTAATAACATAAAAACAACAACTAAATTTACTTTAATGCCGTTTAGAGGTCTCCAGATGAATGTATTACGGAATAACATGCGTTTCAGATGTGCGGTCCAGCGCGCGCAGCTTTGGAATGATGTTTTGACCTGACATGCGCAGATATAGTCCTAAGGCAATGCCGATAATGTTCACCTTCATCACAATGGTGACATATACTCTGCACGCCTCCTTTGTTTTTCATTGGTTAGTTGTCACACACCCTCTCTCGCCTTATTGGTTGCGGACTGATATATTAGCAGCAACTTTCTCCCTACCCGACATGCCCCTCTTGAAAAAGCTGGCGCGAAACGTACGTCGGGGAAAGGAGAGAGTCATCCACTGCTCAGGTATTTACTGAAGTTTGGCTGACGTTCAATATTATAATGATGTTATATTTAGAAAAATGATGTAGTGTTGAACATTTGAGTCTTGCGGTGATGCGTGATACTGCCGGGTATATATTGGGAGTTTACATTGGTTACGGCCACACTTATTGTAGCCTTGTGTGGCTTGTGGATGCCTACGGATTTACTAGCCGATTGACAGATAGAGGTGTGTTATTGTTTCATATGCCTTATTTTAGGTAAAATCGCAGATACTGTCTGTCTGTCGGCTGGTAGTAGGATCTTTTTGCCGGAGAGGCACTTTGAATATAACATTTGATTGTGTGGTATTGAAACCCTTCTCTTAGTGGTCCGGCTTTATCTCCAGACATATGTCTTTGATACAGATGCCGATGCCCCATGCCCCCATTCACTGCTTTATAGGTGAAATTCAGCTGGTTAAAAAAATTCACAAACGGATTAATGGGTAGATACTGAATTCACTGACAAAATTGCTATTCTTAGAGGAAAAATCAAGAAATTCCGCGTATTTGTCTACAGATAGGAATAGTGTAATTTTTTTGCATTTTATTCTTAGATTTTTTCTTATATTTAATAAAAACTAGCAAGACGGTGAAGCATTACTAAGAAAGCCAAATAACGAAATTAAAGTTTGAGGATGATTAGGATTTACTGTACCACTATATTGTTATATAGATGAGTGTATTTTTTTTGCCAGTATGATGAGCCGTTGCACCGTATGAATTAATATAAAATTGAAAAATCGATGTCATTGCTCACTAGGGCATGTATTGCCGAACTTTTTCTAACCCGAGGCAGTTTTGGATGTAACATGATCTCCTTTGTGGTGTGGTTTATGTTTGAATAAAAAATGATGAAATAAAAATATTTGAATTTATTCTATGATATTTGCATTATTTCTTAGCGTTGCTTCAAAATACCCAGGTGGTCTATAGAATGAGTTAACTGATAATCCATCAGGGAGTTGGCTTTGATGGAGAGTGTAACTTTTACCTGTACTCTTCTGTTCTCTTCTCAGCTGATTTATCACCATAAGTTAATCTTTAATCATCAGATTTCAGAAAAAGACTGATAAAAAAAAAAGTTACATCTCCCCTGGGATTTCCCTCTTCACTCCTGACTTTCTGTGTAATATTCTATCTTCGGGTCTTTGTGTTTCCCGTCATCTTCCAGTGCAGAATAATTACATTTCTTCCATTTTGACCTTTACGTGTGTGACCTTCAGATCCCTTAAAAATCGCCGTTCTGACCTCCCTGGGGTCATTAATCCACGAATCCTTCCATCCCGGCTTTCCAAATATAATAATTACACCTTTTAACAATCCACAAATACGTCGTTACGTGCAACAAAACAATTTTTTCTTTTTTACTCTCCTGAAGAAAATGAGTTATCTGCCGTCTGATCTGTGCACGCGTCTGATCTCCGAACGTCTCCTTCACATCAATCCAGACACGAAGGTGGAGAACGAGAAAGACGACAAGAACGCTTTATTTTCTTTAAAAAATCTAAAAAATAAAATACAAATTGTAAATAAGATGAAAACACAAATTGTTTTGGCTGGGGCTAAATGATCCGAAAATCTTTTTAAAGAACAAAAATGTAAGTAAATCACTTTCACCAAAAACTCAAAAGATTTGTGCGAAATCATAAAATTAAATTTTTAGTTTTTAAATTTGATTTTACTTTTTGTTGTTACTTTTGAGTATTTTCTTAATCCACTGACAAATTTTTCTTTTTGGAATAATTTTGCTATGACTCACAGACTCTATAATTTATTTTTTCTCTTTTTTACTTTAAATTTTTACTATTTATGGAAACGTTTAGAAATTTGGATTGCTCAATACTGAAACATTTTATGGGATTTTTGAATTACAGATCATTCCGATCACGTGACGATCTGTTATTTTGGCATGTTTTTTATTATTATTTGCCCATTTTATGAATTTTTTTTTTAATATTTTTGTTTTTTGACTCTTCGATGTAGAAAGAAGGAGTCTTCTGCTCTGCAGGACATAAATTGTATATTTGTGAGGGCTGCAAAGTATTTCTTGGCTTGGGAGAGTTTTCTTCCTCGATTTCTCGCCGGGTTCTGGAGGGCTTCTTTGGCAGGTAGAAGGTTTATGTTTCGTCGACCAGTTCTTAAACGTTCTCCACCTTCACCAACTGAACAGTAATTGTTTGTTTCAGATCATGGAAAGATTATAGCCGCGAATGGGGAAAATAAACCTTGACTTGCCCGACTCTGAAACCTGGTCATTTTTACAGCGCCAAGAAAACTAAATTATATTAAATGAACTCTTGTAAATTAGAATTTATGGAGAGAATGGAAGGTGGGAAAAGCCTCTTTCTCCGGGATGGTTGAGTTGGGAGCGTAGGAGATTAGGTTTTCTTTTTTTTTTCTCCCCAATGCTCCTGAAAGGTGTTATATTTACAAGCCTGGCAATGAACTCTCCCCATTGATCTTGGAATCTGTACAGTAGAATGAACAGCTGTGTAAGCTTCCCCCTCACTACCTCATTAACGTGCCTTCCTTGTTCTCCAAGGGACCACCTCTGGCTAGTGGTGAGAAATCTGCAGCATTTCTCTGGTCCTTATCTTCAACATTCAGGACATAAAGTTCTTCCTTGAAAGACATCTTGAAGGCTCTCTCCGAGGTTCCTGCGTCAACTCTTGAAGACCACCTGTAGCTTCGCAGTTGTAAGCCGGTGCTCCTGACTTGACACATATGTGGGCATTACAAGAACATGATAGAAAATCAGATCAGTCTGTGATTTGCTTGATTCTCTTCTTCAGAAATATCTCGGCTTCTCAAAGGCTTTGACAACATCTACTCCGCCTGTAGACCACTTGCAGTTGAAGTTCCAAGAAGCCGATGCAAAGCCAACAATTCTTTGAGGAATAAGAAAACATAAGTCAGTATGAGATTATGAAAAAGGAAAATACATTTTTGATTTCTTTGTAAAAAGAAGAATTATTGGAGGCCAACTATTCAAAAAAAAGTCCGATCTTGGATGAAGACGTTGGGCGTTGAATGTGGCGATAATCAAGTCATCATTGCAACAACAAAAACTTATATTTTACAAAAAGTTATTTTATTTTTTCCTGTATTCAGTTCATAGGAATCCAAACATATTTTCTAAAACAAATAATTAGGATCAGTCCTTCCATTGTAGAATCTAATGCTAGAGTTGAGTAATAGAGGGGTTAAGAGTCCACAATGTGTTGGGGTCCTAACCCGAAGGTGGATATTTTAGCTCGTGAGATTCAAGAATCCTCTCCTTCTCCTCCTCCTTTCCTCTCATCCATTGCCACCAGTTTCAGTTTAAAGTTTTGAACACAACCCAAACTGTGTTGTGATTGCTCTCCCCGGTCTCGCTGCGGACACGCTTTTTTGTTTTTATGAGTTCTCACAGTGGAGCTCTCTGCAATTAGCTTTGAATAAACTCTCAGGTAGCCGTAGACTAGAACTCGTTCCCCCAACGCACCTATTTAAGATAAAAGACTCTAGAGATGCTATCTCCTTCTTTTTTTAATATATATGCTTCTTTTTATCCTGGATTCCCGGTTGCGCCATGGAAATCTGCACGGAGGGGGGAGTAGGTTGGACTGTGAACAAGCGTCGCAGCGGTGGGAGGGCGTTGATGAGAGCCGTGTGTGTCTTTTGGAAAAAGAAATCCCAGACAGACTCCAGTGCACTCAAAATAGATTGAAAACGGTGGCGTGTTAGTTAAAATAAGGGGAAAATGTGGAAGCGAGACCAGTTCAATTTGGAGCCATTTCGCATGACGAAAACAATGAAAGCGCTGGCGTTTTATGGGACCTTTGGGCGATGCGCGTGCCAGGAACTTGCGAGGGGTGCGAAGATCAAAAGAGATCGAGTGCTTGGAAGCTTGCGCCAAACTCTTGTGATGAGGGGGAAGGAAAAACTGAAGGAGGGGAAATGGGTTGAGCAAAGGCGAACGGGAAATTGTTTGAAATTGGGCTTGTTTCCATCCTTTTGATTTTGGGGGCCAAGTGACATTGGCGGGGTAGGGAGGTCCAACCGTACAATGTGGGCCTCCATTGAGAATCTGAGGATATGGAGTACTACGCGCAAATGGCTTTCATTTACCATCTGGTTATAGTTTTATCGCCATACCATTAAGAAGCTTTATGAGAACCTCAACTCCTCAAACCTCTTGAAGGCCACGTTGGAAAGTCTTTGAGGCGCAACTTGGAATTCCCGATCACCGACACATTATCTTCCAGGTCATAATTTTGAATCGGAAAACAAGCCAAGTACGCTAGTTGGTTCAAACTAAGTATTGAACACAAAAGAACTTGTCCTAAGTTGACTCTGACTCTTAGGAACGGGCTAATTAAAAAACATTGCCAGGATCCGACTAATTCCGCGGAGATTGCTCGAAATCTGGTTTGTTTTTATTTAGCTAACTTGTACAGGATGTGTGAACCTAGCCCAGTTCTTTCCACGCAGAGATCACAGGGCGCTATGACATTGATAAATTTTTTACATATTGTGTTGCAAATCAAAAAACATGAGAACAGAGAGGGAGAGGGAGAGATTATAAATGCAGAGCGTATGGCATCGTGTTAACCATTTAACAGGATATAGACGACTTAAAGGTTTGTGGTTGTGTTGAGGAAAGCTTCGCGATTTCTTAGGGTCTCTTACACTTAGGCCTCCGGTGGTAGAGAAGGAAGAGCCTGATTTACGATGACCTTTCAAATAGTTTTCATTGTTATTTGGCTTTTGGAAGAATATTTTCCGGGCCAAAAGTATCTAAAAAAAAAAAAAA
The DNA here is from genome assembly GCF_048569485.1 of Anomaloglossus baeobatrachus. Classification (NCBI taxonomy): domain Eukaryota; kingdom Metazoa; phylum Chordata; class Amphibia; order Anura; family Aromobatidae; genus Anomaloglossus; species Anomaloglossus baeobatrachus. Next base: position 79,816 of record NW_027444135.1, read on the forward strand.
GTAGAATGTAATAATATTTCATCATTTTTGTTCTATACTGAACGTAAGCTGAGAAGACCATGCTAGAAAACCAGATTTTGTTAGAAGAACGAGAGACAAGAATAATAAAGGTCAAAATGAGAAAATCCTTTCATTTGGAAGCCAAGAACTAATACGAGACCTAATGGCCAATAAAGCCACAAATTCAGAAATCACCTCACCGAAGGAATGAACTAGATTGTGTAGGAACTTATCCAAAAGATACATCCAAAACAAAAATTTCTGCTAAATGTGAAAAATATGATTGTAACTACCAACTACACCGATAGGTGCAGTCATCGGGGATTCCTATTTTACTACAGAGGAACATCCATTTTTTGAAGAACCTTTACATTTCAGCCTTGATAAAGCTCAACCGTTCAGTGGATCTATATTCTGGATGACTCCTTCAAGGATCTTTGAGCAAGCTTGAATCAATTTGTGATCCCTTCGATCTACAAGGTCTTGGTTCTCTGGTCTTCGTAGGGGTGAAACCACTAACCAGCTTCCTAAAAGTGCGGACTCCACAGTAAACTACATTATATGGTTTCAAAGGTCAAGAATGTTTCTAAAAAGTTTGTTTTTCTGATGAAACTTTCAAGAACTTCTATTCTTCCTGATCTGAAACTGGTTTCGACCATTTTCAAAGCAGAGAATTCATGTAAAGGAAGATCCAAGGCTTTTCGGTTAATTAAAAACCTAAAACTCGACGCAGATTAGTGTTAGGATAAATTTAAAAAAAACAAAGGAATCAACTTGGACTTGTGGATTGTTCCTTCCGCGGAATGATCTGACATCGACAATCAACGCCTTCCGCAGAAGTCACGCTTTTCAAATATGTTTCAATTCCAAAATTATGTTTTCAATTAAGAAAAATAAAACATTTTTACCTAATTCCCAAAAACTGTTTTCAAGGATAAAAGTTTAAGAAAATCTAAATTTTAAAGCAGAAAGCCCTTGTGGATGCGCTGCCCTCAGTAATTGATATGGAGATGAAATGATAATCATGTTGGGTTTCTTCGCTGATCTTCCACAGACACATTTAATTTTCGGCGTATTAAAGCCCGGAGCGCAGGCAGAGCAGACAATGGGAATTATGAATGAGCTTAATTTTAGGAAAGACTTAACATGTATTTAAATATGAAATGTGGTCGCTACAAAGATTTAATAAAAGGACTAAATCGAGATTAAATGAAATCGCTAAACCTTCTACAAATTACACATTGGAGACCGGAGACGCCGCACCAAGACAAAGTGTGGGGAGAACGGTATCATTTCTTACACAAGACGAGGTGGAAGGATGAAGAACCCGCACAACATCCTTCAAGGAGCACAGAGAGATTAGAAAACATAAAATGTCAGGGGCTCCCGTCCTGAAGGCCAAGTGTGCCGCAGCCAGAAAGACCGAAGAACGCGACTGATGGAAGTTTCCAATAATTCTAATATCTACAGAGCGTTATAATAAGATCGTAGGAAAACACAACAAGTATCTATGATCTGTCCATCTACCTATGATCTATTTATCCATCCGCACATACACCCCATCTATCCACCTTGCTATCCATCTATCTATTTATCCATCTATCTATCCATTCATTCATACATCCATACATCTATCCCTTTATCTATCTATCCATCCTTCCATCCATTCATCCACCCATTCGTCTGTCTCTCTATCTATACCTCTGTCCATTCATTCTGTCCATCCATCCTTCCATCTATCTATATATCCATCCATCCATCCATCCGTCCGTCCGTCCGTCCGTCCGTCCATCCATCCATATATCCATTCATTCATCTATCCTTCCATCTATCCATTTAACCATCCATCTATCCATCCTTACATCTATCCATCCATCTATCCATTCATCTATCCATTCATTCATCTATACATCCATCTATCCTTCCATCGTTCTATCCATCCTTCCATCCATATATCCATTAATTCATCTATCCTTCCATCTATCCATTTAACCATCCATCCATCCATCCATCATTCTATCCATCCTTACATCTATCCATCCATTCATTCATTTATCCATCCATTCATCCATCCAACTCTCCACCCATTCATCCTTACATCTATACATCCATTCATCTGTCCATCCATCCATCCATCCATCCATCCATCTATCCATCCATCTATCCCTCCATTCATCTATCAATCCATCCATCCATACATACATCTATCCCTCTATCCTTCCATCCATCAATCTATCCCTCCATCTATCCATCCTTCCATCTATCCATTCATCCATCTCTCCACCCATTCATCCTTCCATCTATACATCCATTCATCTATCCATCCTTCCATCTGTCCATCCATCTATTCATCCTTCTATATGTCCATCTATCCATCTATCCCTCCATTTATCTATCCGTCCATACATCCATCTATCCATCCATACATACATCTATCCCTCTATCCTTCCATCCATCAATCGATCCTTCCTTCCATCCATCCATCCATCCATCTATCTGTCCATCCAGCCCTTCGTCCATTCTTCCTTCCATCTATCCATCCATTTATCAATTCACCTATCTATCCGTCCATAAATGCATCTATCCATTCATCTATCCCTCCATCCTTCCATCCATCCATCCATCTGATCTTTATCCCTTTGCTCGTGCACCTTTTCTTGGCGCTGATCTTCGTCTTCCTCTGATTTCCGGCTGCCGGTTCCGGCGTTGATACGATCCGTTATGGCGGAGGGTGGATTATGTCCTCTGTCCCGCTCGTGTTATAATAGAAGTGAAGCCTCCGCGTCCCTCTTAATCCCACATTACATCCGCGCGCTGCTTTACATAAGGCGCTTTACGCACTTTCTAATGATTGCGATGCTGTGGGGAATATTGGGGCGGCGCGGTGGCTGACTAATTACTCCGTTCGTTAACATCTGCACCGTATGCAGACAGATTATTCCCCTTATTACATTTGCTGCTCCTGGGGTTTATTCCAGGTCAGAGCCGGAGGTGGAGGTGGAATGAACGCACGACTTTTGATTTTTCTGTCAAGGAGAGATGCGGCGCCGAGCGCCGCTCCGAGGGTCTCCACTGTAAAGTGCAGCATAACAATGAGCGGGACATTGTCAGCAGTCTGCTGGCGAGCCGCGCCGGAGCAGAAAGTCCACGGACAGTACACATCACGGACACGTGTCCTTCCAGAACTTTCCTCCGGCCTCCATCTATTCACGCTGCTGTATCCAATTTGTATCTTTGGAAATTGGAGTCCGAAACAAAATGTTTGCAAAAGTAAAAGTGTTCACGTCCGTGGGCTTCACTGTCCTGATGTTTGTCTTTTTCTCTCGTCTTACTTGCATCTATTCCTTTATCTGATTAGTACAGACCTAACGACGAGGGTCAACGGGCGGTGGGTGCAGAGCCGTGTCCAGAGGTACGAACCGTCCCTATCCCACCCAATAATCATAGTGACCACAGTGTGGACCATGTAGCCGGTCATGCCGTTGTTTCCAGGTGTTGTGTTTTGTATTGATGTGTATGGCAGTGCCGGTGTGTCAGTGTTGGGTTGGGTTGTCGTCTCGTGTGGGGTAGAATACAGTAGTGCCGGGGTCGTTATCTGGTCTACTGGTGTCATTCTGACTCATCTGGTGCCGCAAAAAAGTGAAGTGGGTGTAAAGCCAAGCAGGGAGGAAACCAAGGCAGCGCGAAGCGTCTAATGATGCCTGAGACACACTGCTAGTTACTGCAGAGGGCAAACCGGAGGCACGCACGGGGCCGCGGAGAAGCAGACGGGTTTGAGAGCGGTGTACACAAATACTATTATATCTCCTGGTGTGCGGCTGTTACGCGGGAGGACGGTTAGAGCTGAAAAGAAGGGAAGCTCTAACGTCTCCCGAGGTCCTCTGGGCAGGTGGTAAAGCCACAGATGGACAAGCAGCCAGAAGGCACAGCTTCAAAGGAACACGAAAATAAAACGCTCAATTGGCAGTGTTAGCAGCACACACGCCGAGAGCAGGACCTCTCCTGCTAGTGGCACAGAGTCCTCAGGAGAGCTGTCCGTTGCAGGTACGGGGAGAGCAGGACAGCAGGCACAGACCAGTTAGCACCACTGAGCTGCCACAGAAGGACTGGAGTGGTAGGGCAGAAGCGGGATAACTGGCCCTGACTGTACCTCACCACAAACTTTGGCGTGACGGGTACTGATGCCTAACGCTGCCTACCGCTTTGAGTATCACACACAGCACTGTCACACACACACTACAGAGCTGTAATTGTGCTGAGGCCGCAATATGGCTGCACTGCTCTACTGAAGCCACAGAGCCAAAATGATGCACGCGCAGCCATGTACAACATCCAGGGTTTTTGGTTTTTTAAAGACTAAGCCCTGCCCTGAACAAAGCACCAGATGGCAATGGTGCCGGCAGCGGCCACTGAGGGACCGCCACATCACCAATGACGTAATCGACGGCCAATCAGCGGCCGCCGCTTTACCGGTGACATCAGTGACGGCCATTCAGGAGCCGCCGCATCACTGATGATGTCACGCGCATGCCAATCCAGCGCTTAGAGCCAGGAAAGGCAGTGGGAACCCGCGCATGCACGGTAGGACAAAACAGGGCCTTAGAACAAACAAAGACCATGGAAACCTGATGCCAAGCGCCTGGAGCGACGGACAGGTGGTGCAGGAGAGCCAGCCGGCACCACAGCAGGGGATGAAGACGGACCAGGGGCGGTTCGAGACTCCGGAGAACCCCGAACCGTAACAGCGGCCATTATGCATTTCAGTTTGTAATGAGATATCTCTGCTGACCACACCCTGTTATGAGATATCTCTGCTGACCCTGCCCTCTTATGAGATCTCTCTGCTGACCCCGCCCTCTTATAATAAGAAATCTCTGCTGACCCCACCCTCTTATGAGATCTCTCTGCTGACTCCGCCCTCTTATGAGATCTCTCTGCTGACCCCGTCCTCTTATAATAAGAAATCTCTGCTGACCCCGCCCTCTTATGAGATCTCTCTGCTGACTCCACCCTCTTAAAAATGAAATTACTCTACTGATCCTGCCCTCTTATAATTTGATGACTCTGCTGACCTCGTCGTATAATAACATGATGACCCTGCTGATCCTGCCCTTTAATGATAATGAGGTGACTGCTGACTTTGCTCTGTTATGATCGTAAGATGACTGCTAGCCCCGCCCTGTAATAATGAGAGAACCCTGCTGACCTTCCTCAGTAATGATAAGATGACTCTGCTCTAGTGACCATGAGATGTAATGACTGCTAATGATATTGAGATGACTCTGCTAGCTCTGCCCTCTGTTGATATTGAGATGACTCTGCTAGCTCTGCCCTCTGTTGATATTGAGATGACTCTGCTAGCTCTGCCCTCTGTTGATATTGAGATGACTCTGCTAGCTCTGCCCTCTGTTGATAATGAGATGACTCTGCTAGCTCTGCCCTCTGTTGATAATAAGATGACTCTGCTAGCTCTGCCCTCTGTTGATAACAAGATGACTCTGCTTACTTTCCCTCTAATGATAATGAGATGAATGCTGACACATCCCCCCCCTACTTCTGCTGGCTCCACCTTTTAATGATAATCAGATGACTGCTAGTCCCACTGATAAATGATGACCTGACTCTGCTGATCCCGCTCTTTAATGATAATGAGCTGACTTTTGGCCCTACCCTCTATTTATAATGAGATGACTCTGCTAACTCTGTCTAAGGCTGTAGAGTAAAGCTGAGCTGCAGAGCACAGGTGGTGACTCCCTCTATAGTAAAGTGTGATAAGTACATTTTGTTCTGGGTCTCATTTTTTTCCATCCTTGTACTATCGGGGCTTTGCATCCTGTTACCCCTTCTCCTGCCGGATGACCTGACTGCCCCTTACTGTAGAGTTGAGCATCTTAGAAGCTCCAGGGCCCAATGTCTACAGCTTGTATTTAACCACTGGGAGCGGTGCCATCCTGCGGGGCCCCGTCTCCATGTTCCCATCTTGTGCCCCTTTAGTTGTTTGCATATTGTGGATTCCCAGAGCCTTCAATCACCTGCCTTTTATTACGGGGCGCACTGTGTAGGAATCGGACTCCTCACCACCAGCCTACGTGGGTATATTCCATGAGGGAATCCATCTGTGGTCTCCCAGTCTTCTGCTGCCAGTTTAGGTCCCGCTGGGATAATTCTTATTTTTCGACTTGTGTAGAGTAAGTCTTTCCGTTGGCTGTGATGTAGCAGAGCCGCGCGCCTGCTCCGGTGATAGATGAGACGGAGGTGCTGTATAATTAAACAACCATTTTGTACGTGTCTCACGCTACAATGTTAGAACCGTCTACAAACGAGATCTGCTCCCAGCGGGCGACAGATAAAGTGTTTATAAACCGTGAGCTCGGGGGAGGCCGCTTTGCGGAGAGCGATTCTGAGAACTAAGCGGAGGCCTCCACCACCAACAAGGATCTAACCTAGTATCATGTACAATGGCGCCTGGTGTGAACCTGACCACTCCAACACACAGTGCGGAGCATCAGTACCCGGTCCTCCACCGCTAACCAGGATCTCATATACAATGGTGCCTGGTGTGAAGACCTGACACCCCAACACACAGGGCGGAGCATCGGTACCCGGTCCTCCACCGCCAACCAGGATCTAACCTAGTATTATGTACAGTGGCGCCTGGTGTGAAGAACTGACCACCAAACCCCACTTCCCCCACACACACGGCGCGGCGCATCGGTGCCCGGTCCTCCACCACCAACAAGGATCTAACCTAGTATTATGTAGATTGGCGCCTGGTGTGAAGAACTGACCCGCCCTCCAGACAAAGCGTGAAGCATCAGTGACCGATCCTCCACCACCAACCAGGATCAATCCTGTACAATGGAGCTTTGGTGTGAAAACCTGACCTCCCCTCCCAACACACAGTGCGGAGTATCGGCACTTGATCCTCCACTGCCAACAAGGATTAAACCCGGTATGTACAATGGCGCCTGGTGTGAAGAACTGACCCACCCCCCAGACACAGCGTGAAGCATCAGTGCCCGGTCCTCCACCACCATCCAGAATCTTCCCTGGTATCCTGTACAATGGTGCCTGGAATGAAGACCTGACTCCCACCCCACATCAGATCATGGAGCATCGGCGCCCGATTTTCCACCATAGTCTTCTCTCTTGGGTTTATTAATGGGTTCATCCAACAAGTAACTTTACTTAATTCACTCATCTAAAGGCATAATTAGAAAAAATAATGCTATAAAGCTCAATGATTACATATGTGCCGCGCCCGGTTGACCTCTGGTGTCACGGTGGTGGGTCCGTTGTATCGGGGCTCGTCCGCAGTAGTTTTATTTGTGCCATTTTGGGTTCCCTATGAAGTTCTGATCTCCTTTTATTACATTTTTTGGGGGGGAGCAAAGGAACTAAAAAAACCCCATCCTGTTCTGTATTTATTGGAGGAGTGTTTGGCAGTGAGATTGTGGAGACACGGGGCTCAGTGGGTGCTCTCCTGTGGAGACACGGGGGTCAGTGGGTGCTCTCCTGTGGAGACACGGGGGTCAGTGGGTGCTCTCCTGTGGAGACACGGGGGTCAGTGGGTGCTCTCCTGTGGAGACACGGGGGTCAGTGGGTGCTCTCCTGTGGAGACACGGGGGTCAGTGGGTGCTCTTGTCCACTAAAACCCGCCGCCTTTAGAAAGACAGCGTTACTCAGGGCTCATCCCACCTGAACGCCGGCCTCCTTACCCGTGGGCAGAACACTACTCAGACAACACAGGATGAGGGAACCACAATAATTAGACTTTATTGGATCCCCAAACAATTAACAGCACATAACCAGCAAAACACACAAATGTAACAGGCAACAGAGTCTCCCCCTTCCGCTGCTCACCAGGGATTAGAATGTCGGTGCCTCAGAGCTTCCAGGGCCGCTTACTCCAGTGCAGCAGCACCTCGCTTTCGGCGGGCACCCACTGTGACTAGAATAACGCCAGATTTGGGAAGCTGGCTGAGGACCGCAAAGTCTGTAACAGGTGACTGAACTGTCCCAACCTGAGTGTCCTCCTTAGGTAGTCCTGGAATGATGTTGCAATCCTGGCAGCCGGAGTCGAAATCCCTAGACTGTGGATATGGTCTCCAACCGGAACCGGAGTCCCTAGATTGAAGCCATAAGATATCCTGATCCTCTAGTCAGCTCTGAAGAGCTTAGACTGGATCCATCAGCATCCATCAACCACCAGGTGGCTTAAAGAAATCCCTTTTATAGCCACAGCCTTCCACTTAGATACACTGCGTCCTCATCGATTGGTTGGACAAGAGCGCCTCTCCCATTGGATGAATCTCAAGCTGCATGGACAATGTTCATCCAAATGATGTCTACAGAAAGACTGAGGGTATACATGTAGTCTGGGAGTCACGGACTAGACAATGGCTACTAAGGTAATCACATTAGCAATACACAACTACATTACAATGATTACTGGAAAAGTCTGGAGAGCAATAGCTAAGCAAACATGCCTTAGCACACATAAGAACAATAGTCTGGCTGAATGTTAAGAAACTTTAACCCATGAGAGTCCATGTCGTCACAGAGATAATATAATGTTCTCTTACCCGCACAGTTACACACTGGTTTATTTGAATTTTTTATGATTTTATTTTATTTTTTTACATTTTGACTGCTTTTTACCATTTTTATTGGTGTTTCTAAAGAGACATGAACCTGCAACTGCCTGTACAACTCGCCACAATATTACGGTCCTCTGACTCCCAGCCACAGGGGTACAAATATAGCAGACATGGGGGTACTGATGAGAATTAGTCAGTATTCCAAATAATCATTTACATACAGGTACCTTTTATAGATGACATTGTATCTGATCAGAGTCGTTGTCTTTATTTTCTTCTTCTTCTTGTCCAGACGACATTACGACTCTTCACATCCACAGCTCGTCTCTGCAGACTTCCATCTTCTCTGGTCTTCTGCAGTACATCCCGACACTGTGCCCTTATCAATAACAGCATGATTATAATGCTCCTGACCAAAAATACCTGCCCTATGCTGTACCCCTGAATAAATAATTGCCCCTCACTGTGTTCCCTGTACAAAATATGACCCCAACACTGTCCCTCTTGTATATATTGTCCACAAATCCCCCTCCTTCCCATACTGGCCCCCTCTTCACACTGTCCTTTCCCACTATGTCGCCCCTGCCACATAATGTCTCCTCGCACTATTCCCCTCAATAGTCTTTTCAGTCATTTCCCCCATGACATACAGTCGCCTCACAATTTACTCCCTTGATTTCCTTACGGTCTCCCCATACATTCCCCCGATCCCCCTTACTGTTTCTGTACCAATTATCCCCCCTCTGCTCCTCATACTATTTCCTCACCATCCACTCGCCATAATGTCTCCTCATATATCCCCCTCCCTTTACTATTTCCACACTCATTTCCCCATCATTCCTCTTACGGTTTCCACTCACATTCCACACTGCCCATATGGTCTCGTCCCACATTTCCCCCTCACTCTCCATACTATTTGGTCACACATTCCCCTGACTCATCATATTGTATTTGCACCAATTCCCCCCCCCCCCCTTGCTCCTCATACTGTTTCCTCACACATCTCCCCCACTATACTGTCTCCTCATACATCCCCCTCCCCATACTGTTTCTGCACTCCTTTCCCCCTCACTTTTCTTACTGTCTCTTCATACATGCCACCTCCCCATACTGTCTCCGTACCCATTCCCTCTCCCTGCTCTCCATACTGTTTCCTTACACATACCCCTCCCCCATATTGTCTCCTTAAATTCCCCTTCCCCCTCAATTTCAGTAAATCTTCGGTATCTTCAGCTCCATTTGGAGCGTTTTCCAGCCCACTGTTCTTCGTGCCTATGCGGCGCTGGGGAGTGATGTCAGCAGTGTGGTCAGATGATCTGATCACGCTGCTGACATCGCCCTGACTCAGATGTGCCGGTGATCGGAGCTTCAGTGGGACTCACTCCTGAAAGATGCAAGCACAGAGCCAGCAAATTAGATCTTCTCTGAGCCGGCTGTCAGCTTGAGAATGGACATTATGGGGGACAGTAAAATGCAGCCGCCGGGGAGACACCTCCGTCCGCTGCACCAGGTGGCCCGACAGCTCCCCCCGCCAGCTGCGCCCAGGGCAAATGCCTTCAGATAGGCCGCTTATCTGGACCAATCGTTTTACATGACAGATCGTAAATTCATGTGACGTAGAAAACTTTGACTCTTTTTTTCTTTATTTTGTGCTGCTTATTGCAGGAAGCGATTACTCAGCAGAAATGTGATTGCGGAGGCCGGGCCCCCTCCGCCCGGGCCCCGCGGTGCTGACACTTCCTCCGGTGATGACTTGCTGGCGTAGTTAGATGTTTGGGCACATTTGGTGTCTGCACATTATGCAAACAACCCTACACATGACGGATTTCACTGTAATTTCTCTGTCAAGTCAATCACGCAGCCGGTAATCAAAGCCACATTAGCGTCTGCGCCCATCTCGGCAATTTCACATTCGTGCCGAGGATGATTGTTTTCCAGCATCCGCCGTCAGCTATAAAAGGATGAAGTGTGAGCTCTTGTGCTGAGACTCAAATACTCGTCAGCACCGCATCTGATGGACCGGTTCTGAACTGTCGGGTCACTGTTCTTAAAGGGACTGCAAAACTGTTCAGGAAATTCTTAGATGACTGGGTAGGAAAGTATCGGAGGGTTGCATCATTTCAGAATCTGGGGTGTCTGGCATTGAAACCCCCCAATACATGAAAACAAGTGCAACGTCTTAGTATATTGACCATCGTCTACTGTAAGTTTGGTTCTGACAGTGACTGACTGTGATGACCCCCCACAAAGTTACATGAGGTCTCGATAATACAAGTGGGTGAACACCACAGTCTTTCTTCTGTGTCCTGGGCTGTCCTTTCCGGGTGCCGGTTTGGTCACTTGGTGGAGGACACTGTGTACATTATTCACTTTCATACCCCCAGTATGAGAGGTCCTCACAAGTGACCTGAGGTTTAGGTAACTCTTCTTAACTTGGATTTTTGAAAGTTGATAATGAAAGCTTGAAACTTTTTGATTGTTCTTTTTTTGACATCTATTATTATTATTATTATTTTTTATTATTATTATTATTTATTATTATAGCGCCATCAATGCCATGGCGCTTTACATGTGAAAGGGGTATACAAAATAGGGACAATTACAATAATCCTAAACAATACAAGGCACAGACAGGAACAGGAGGAGAGAGGTCCCTGCCCGCAAGGGCTCACAGTCTACGAGGGATAGGTGAGAATACAGTAGGTGAGGGTAGAGATGGTTGTGCGGCGCTGCATCAGACTGAGGGTTACGGCAGGTTGTAGGCTTGTCGGAAGAGGTGGGTCTTCAGGTTCCTTTTTGAAGCTTGTCAAGGTAGACGAGAGTCTGATATGTTGTGGCAGAGCATTCCAGAGTATGGGGGAGGCACGGGAGAAATCTTGGATGCAATGGTGGGAAGAGGAGATGAGAGGGGAGCAGAGGAGGAGATCTTGCGAGGATCAAAGGTTACGTGCTAGGTCACAGATGTAAGGAGGAGATAGGTTGTGGATGGCTTTGTAGGTCATGGTTAGGGTTTTGAACTGGAGTCGTTGGGCAATGGGAAGCCAGTGAAGGGATTGGCAGAGAGGAGAGGTCGGGGAGAAGCAGGGGGATAGGTGGATCAGTCGGGCAGCATAGTTTAGAATAGATTGTAAGGGTGCGAGACTGTTAGAAGGGAGGCCACAGAGCAGAGGTTGCAATAATCCAGGCGGGAGATAATAAGGGCATGCACTAGGGGTTTTGCAGCTTCTTGGGAAAGGTATGTACAGATCCGAGAAATGTTTTTGAGTTGGAGGCGGCAGGAGGTGAAGAGGGCTTGGATGTGTGGCCTGAAAGAAAGATCAGAATCTAGAGTTACTCCCAGGCAGCGAAGCACGTGGCACTGGGAGAGTGAGCAGCCATTGACATTGATGCATACGTCAGGTGGGGGGGGTTGAGTGAGGAGGAGGAAAGACAATGAATTCTGTTTTGTCCATGTTCAGTTTTAGGAATCGAGTAGAGAAAAAGGATGAAATAGCAGACAGGCATTGTGGGATTCTGGTTAGTAGAGAAGAGATGTCAGGTCTAGAGAGGTAGATCTGCGTATCATCAGCGTAGAGGTGATGCTGAAAGCCATGGGACTCTGAGGCTGTATCTATGGCTTTGATGACCGTCTGTCCAGGTGTGGTGTCTCGGTGGAATATTCAAAGTCCATGACACCTTCTCCACCTCCGTACATTATCCAGTGACTCCCACAAAGTATCCAACATCTTGTTAGTATTACTTGGTCACTCCTGTTGATTTTTTGAAACCTTCTCAAACGTTCTTCTCAAAGTTCTTCTTATCTGACGTCTGACTTTTCTAAGAAGAAATGAATCGTCCATGACCCATGTATATAATCTAGTGACTCAATTCCGGGGATCCCCACAAATTGCAAGAGGATTGGATAATGCTCCTCGATGTTCCCGGTTGGGAGTTCCTCATCTGATTCTTGTGACTTTGATTTCCCGGTGTTTTAGGTTTAGCTACTTGGAGGACTCCGTGCGTCCATCATTCATCCTCCACCTTCAGCCCCCACTTCAAAGGATACCACCAGGTACATTGATTTGGTTGATGCTTCTTGATGGCTCCGGTTCAGTTGGACCTAAAGAGACTTTTAGAAAGTTCTTCCTCCCTAATATCATGTCTGTGGCTTTGGCTGATTAATTTTGTGCCCAGGATTTGGCACTTGCTGGAGGGCTCCATGCGTTTTTATTTGAGTCTCCAATTTCATATACAGTGGCGACCATTTTTTTTTGCAGTGTGATTTCTTCTGTCTGGTTGTTGCCATTTTCCTGGTGACTTTAGGAACATTGTGTGTGACATTGTTTTATCCCGTTATCTGTTGGTTTCCCACATTTGCTCGGCCACATGTTGTGCCCATTTTGCCATGGATAGTCCAATGTTGCCTACGTTTATTTATTTTATTGTGTGTATGTTTTGGATAAAACATGGCAAAGACAAAGCCAAATTTCTCATCAGGTGTCAGGAAGCTTCTGAGAGTAAAGTCAGCGATGGCATCCACTGTTCTCAGATTCTATTGTCCTGTATGTGATGGTGGAATATGGGGAGTTGTGTATAATTTTGTGTAGGTTTGTATTTTATGCATGGTGCTCTGTCCATTCTGTGTATATTGTCCTGTTTGCAGGTTAATCACCCCCTGCAGTGCTTTTGTCCCTAAAGCTGGTGTCACACATAACGACGACGACAACGACGTCGCTGCTACGTCACCATTTTCTGTGACGTTGCAGCGACGTCCCGTCGCTGTCGCTGTGTGTGACATCCAGCAACGACCTGGCCCCTGCTGTGAGGTCGCCGGTCGTTGCTGAATGTCCAGCTTCATTTTTTGGTCGTCACTCTCCCGCTGTGACACACACATCGCTGTGTGTGACAGCGAGAGAGCGACGAAATGAAGCGATCAGGAGCCGGCACTGGCAGCTGCAGTAAGCTGTAACCAGCGTAAACATCGGGTAACCAAGGGAAGACCTTTCCCTGGTTACCCGATGTTTACGCTGGTTACCAGCCTCCGCTCTTGCTGCCAGCGCCGGCTCCTGCACTGTGACATGTGGCTGCAGTATGCATCGGGTAATTAACCCGATGTGTGCTGCAGGAGAGCAAGGAGCCAGCGCTAAGCGCGGCTCCCTGCTCTCTGAACTGTGACATGTAGCTGCAGCACACATCGGGTTAATTAACCCGATGTGTGCTGCAGGAGAGCAAGGAGCCAGCGCTAAGCGCGGCTCCCTGCTCTCTGCACATGTAGCACAGCGACGTTATGATCGCTGCTTCTGCTGTGTTTGACAGCTAAGCAGCGATCATAACAGCGACTTACAAGGTCGCTGTTACGTCACCGAAAATGGTGACGTAACAGCGACGTCGTTGTCGCTGTCGTTTAGTGTGACACCAGCTTAAGTCTGGGAGAGGGAAGCCTGGGATCCACCTAAACTCTCTGCTTAGCTAAGAGATTATTCAGTCTGGCTGAGAAAAACAAGAGAGTTGTAAGATTGATCCTCTGAGGGAGAAGGTGACACCCCAGAGAGACTGTAAAAAGAACAATTTCCCTGGAAAAGGACTGCTGGAGGATTGTGACTGATCCCCAGAACATTTATCCCATTACTGGACTACTTTACCCTCTGTGTGGTGGATTATTTTATGGACCATCTGATTTTGCTTGGAATAAATGTTCTTTGGATGGTTCAATCATCTCTTGCTCTGTTTGTGTGAAATCGGAGAATGACCCCTTGACACTGTATAATAAAAAAAATAAAAGAAAGTTCTATAACAGCTGAGAAACCTAGAAGTGGCCGACCACCAAAAAAGTCCTCAAATTGTCACATTATAAAGAAAACGTTTGTATCTGATGTCTATAAGAGCTGCACAGATGAAGAAAGAACATGGGGTGAAAGTGTCGCCAAACTGTGGAGCAACGTCTGAGAGCAGAGGATAAACACATGAGGTCCAGACAAGAAGCCACTCATCTGTGGAAAGAACCAAAGAACAGAACAATGGAAAGTGACAGATTGGTCTGAGATGTTGTGGTCAGAATAATCCAAGTTCAATCTGTTTGGTAGTGATGTCAGCACTATATACTGTATACTGCCCAATGATGGAAGCTACCAAACGCCTACAGTGAAGCATGGTGGAGGCCATGTCATGGTTTGAGGCTGCCATTGGCCTCTGTATGCAATTGATGGAAATATGAATGCACCTTGTACAAGGATATACTGGAGAATGTAATGGTAAAACCGAAGCAAAACAATGATCCGCAGCACACGCCAATTTAGTCACAAATTTGATAACAAAGAAAAATGTTCTCCTGTTGCAATGGCTGAGCCGATCTCCTGATTTACACCCTATAGAGCACTACGGGATGAATTAGGACCGGTCCCACAGCAAAAAAGAGAAATTGTTTGCAGATTTGCAAATCGAATTGAGCAAGATCCCTGAAGACGTCTCGAATCCAGGAGTGGCTTCAATGCCCCACCGATGTGGTGCAGGAATCAAAGCAAGAGGTTCTGCTACTAAACACTAAACCATGGCAATGTAGACAATGGATTACTCTGCGTTGTGGTCAATAAATAGTAAATGCAAAACTATTGGCCGTCAGTTTTCTGTAGTGAAATGACCGGACCGACACAACTTTCACATCATCACCAGGAAATGGCCTCACCACAACCAGACTGGATGAATCATTCTAAAATATAAAAGTGGTGGTCTCCACAGTATCATCTCCACTTCCAGGGACCCCACAACTTCCAGGAGGTCCCGTTGCTTCTCCTTGATGCGGCCTGTTGGGTTGGACATTCTGAAGGTTCTTGTGATGGCTGCGGAGTTGATGAGCTTGTCTCTTGTTTGGTGTCTTGAGGAAGAATTCCTAGTGTCCATGATATGTCCATGATACGTCCATGACACGTCCAGGACCCCCCTACACTATCCAGTGAGATGTAGAGTTTGAGGATGACCCTGAACCCTGCAGAGCGCGGGTACTGATGACTATCTTGGTTGTCCTCCTCCATACCGATTGACCGACTTTATGTGCAAATTTTTACCAAGTTGACAAGTGCTGGAGGTGGGACCTGTTTGGATTTTGCCCGTACCCCCGCCAGTGACCCGAGCTCCATCAATAATGACGATGAGTCACCGGGAACTTTCTTTGTTTCTCCTTGATGGACAGACGCGTGCATTGAAATGCTGCGCAGGCCCCGGCGGATGGAAAGGCTGGGGCAGCTCTCAGTGCTTCACGGCAGACGGCCAAATGAAGAGTGAGTGCCGTAACCGCGCGCCTCTGTCCCGGGTCGGATGGAGCCCTGATCCGCTAATGAACAGAAGATTGGTGACTGCAGCGGAGGATGGAGAGCGGGACGTGGTGTTCTGTAGCAGCTCTACAGCTGTCAATCACTCCGGCCCTCGGCTCTCAGACTCCATTAGGATGGACGAGGCTTTTAGGCACAGACTATCCGCTCGCTGCATAATACATGTGTTCTGGAGATGGCGCTGATATCTGAGCTCCTCGGGGGGACGTATCTGCTCCCGGGTGCAGCAGACTACGGCACATAACCGTATACCCCCGGCCGTGTCACTGGGCCCACGGTCACCTCAGATTCGCCCCGTCCAGGGCCACCATGGTACGGCTGGTGGGGGTGAGCTGGTCGGATTCCACTGTTTCCCACCATTCACTTTCGGCCATTTTTATGAAGCCTCTCCCCATCCTGAGATGCGGGTCATGTTTCCGGTGAGTGCGGCCCGGGCCCCGCACAATAATCAGCGCAGGACGCCATTATCTGATCATCTGAGGGGCTCTGTACGCTCTGTGTCTAGGTTATTCGGGCTGCTAATGAGGGGCCTGGAGCGGACCCCTACACTGTATGTAAAGAGGGCTTCATGGCCATCATTCCATAATTACTGTTGTTATGATGTTCCCAAGCAATCTGAGCTAAAATAAAACCGCCATGCAGTGTCCAAATACCAACATATAGTGTCCACATAGCAGTACATAATGCTGTCATACAGTAACCAAAATACTGCCTAACTAATACCACCATACAATGCCTAAATACCGCCATACAGTAACCAAAATACTGCATAAATAATATCGCCATACAATGCCTAAATGCCTCCATACAGTAACCAAAATACTGCATAAATAATATCACCATACAATGCCTAAATGCCTCCATACAGTAACCAAAATACTGCATAAATAATATCGCCATACAATGCCTAAATGCCTCCATACAGTAACCAAAATACTGCATAAATATTGCCATACAATGCCTAAATACCGCCATACAGTAACCAAAATACTGCATAAATAATATCGCCATACAATGCCTAAATGCCTCCATACAGTAACCAAAATACTGCATAAATAATATCGCCATACAATGCCTAAATGCCTCCATACAGTAACCAAAATACTGCATAAATATTGCCATACAATGCCTAAATACCGCCATACAGTAACCAAAATACTGCATAAATAATATCGCCATACAATGCCTAAATGCCTCCATACAGTAACCAAAATACTGCATAAATAATATCGCCATACAATGCCTAAATGCCTCCATACAGTAACCAAAATACTGCATAAATATTGCCATACAATGCCTAAATACCTCCATACAGTAACCAAAATACTGCATAAATAATATCGCCATACAATGCCTAAATGCCTCCATACAGTAACCAAAGTACTGCCCAAATAATACCACCATACAATGCTGAAATACCGCCATGCAATAACTAAAATACTGACTAAATATTACGGCCATATAATGCCCCCTAATCCCCAATCCGGTCGTAGCTCGTGAGTCTTGGTGACATGCGGTCACCTCCGGTCCTCTCACCCCAGATTGCTCCTGTTATTGTGGGACTATATTGGGTGATTCAGGTACGCCTCCTCCGTCCATATATACATTTACAAGGAGGCATCCAGTCATCTTATCCAGGGGGCTGGGCGATCACAGGGGCCTGGAGGACCGCAGGGGGTGGGGGATCACGGGAGGGTGGGAGATTACAGTAAAGTAGGGGATCACAGGGAGGTGTCGGATCACAGGAGGGTGGGGGATCACAGGGGGTGGGAGATCACAGGGGGGTCTCGGGTTGTAAGGAATCTCCACTGTCATGTAAGCTGCGGAGCCTCCTCTGAGGTCAGACGTTCCTCGTATCTGACGATCTGAAACGCGTCGGTTCTCGGCGTCTTCTTTGCCGTTTCTCGGTTTTAGGGCCGGATGTCGATCCCTTCATTTCTGCATCAGAAAATCTATAAAAGGGCAAACTCAGAATTGGTGCAATAGTCTGAACTGCTGCGATACCGGGGGCAGGAACGCGAAACGCGCCAGCATGGCAGGAGTTCTCATGTGACGGCGGTATGTCCTGACACGGCCGATGTCTGATCCACCTCTCTATATTTCATCACCACCAAGCGGTTTCTAGCTCCATGGTGGTCGTGGCTTTGGGGCAGAGGGATGTGACCCATGCTTCAGGTACACTGCATCCGGGTCTGGTCTGGGGTCTGTTGCCCAGGTGAGGGTCTGGTCTGGGGTCTGTTGCCCAGGTGAGGGTCTGGTCTGGGGTCTGTTACCCAGGTGAGGGGCTGGTCTGGGGTCTGTTACCCAGGTGAGGGGCTGGTCTGGGGTCTGTTACCCAGGTGAGGGGCTGGTCTGGGGTCTGTTACCCAGGTGAGGGTCTGGTCTGGGGTCTGTTATCCAGGTGAGGGTCTGGTCTGGGGTCTGTTACCCAGGTGGGGGTCTGGTCTGGGGTCTGTATTAGTTTTGGGGGCTGGGGTCTGTTGCCCAGGGGAGGGTCTGGTCTGGGGTATGTTGCCCAGGTGAGGGTCTGGTCTGGGGTATGTTGCCCAGGTGAGGGTCTGGTCTGGGGTCTGTTGCCCAGGGGAGGGTCTGGTCTGGGGTCTGTTACCCAGGGGAGGGTCTGGTCTGGGGTCTGTTACCCAGGGGAGGGTCTGGTCTGGGGTCTGTTGCCCAGGGGAGGGTCTGGTCTGGGGTCTGTTGCCCAGGGGAGGGTCTGGTCTGGGGTCTGTTACCCAGGTGAGGGTCTGGTCTGGGGTCTGTTGCCCAGGGGAGGGTCTGGTCTGGAGTCTGTTGCCCAGGGGAGGGTCTGGTCTGGGGTATGTTGCCCAGGTGAGGGTCTGGTCTGGGGTATGTTGCCCAGGTGAGGGTCTGGTCTGGGGTCTGTTGCCCAGGGGAGGGTCTGGTCTGGGGTCTGTTGCCCAGGGGAGGGTCTGGTCTGGGGTATGTTACCCAGGTGAGGGTCTGGTCTGGGGTCTGTTGCCCAGGGGAGGGTCTGGTCTGGGGTCTGTTGCCCAGGGGAGGGTCTGGTCTGGGGTATGTTACCCAGGTGAGGGTCTGGTCTGAAGTCTGTTGCCCAGGGGAGGGTCTGGTCTGGGGTCTGTTGCACAGGTGAGGGTCTGGTCTGGGGTCTGTTACTCAGGTGAGGGTCTGGTCTGGGGTCTGTTACTCAGGTGAGGTCTGAGGTCTGGGGTCTGTATTAGTTTTGGGGTCTGGGGTCTGTTGCACAGGTGAGGGTCTGGTCTGGGGTCTGTTACTCAGG
Source organism: Anomaloglossus baeobatrachus (assembly GCF_048569485.1). Taxonomy (NCBI): domain Eukaryota; kingdom Metazoa; phylum Chordata; class Amphibia; order Anura; family Aromobatidae; genus Anomaloglossus; species Anomaloglossus baeobatrachus. Next base: position 98,979 of record NW_027444135.1, read on the forward strand.
TGAGGTCTGAGGTCTGGGGTCTGTATTAGTTTTGGGGTCTGGGGTCTGTTGCACAGGTGAGGGTCTGGTCTGGGGTCTGTTACTCAGGTGAGGGTCTGGTCTGGGGTCTGTTACTCAGGTGAGGTCTGAGGTCTGGGGTCTGTATTAGTTTTGGGGTCTGGGGTCTGTTGCACAGGTGAGGGTCTGGTCTGGGGTCTGTTACTCAGGTGAGGTCTGAGGTCTGGGGTCTGTATTAGTTTTGGGGTCTGGGGTCTGTTGCCCAGGGGAGGGTCTGGTCTGGGGTCTGTTACTCAGGTGAGGTCTGAGGTCTGGGGTCTGTATTAGTTTTGGGGTCTGGGGTCTGTTGCACAGGTGAGGGTCTGGTCTGGGGTCTGTTGCCCAGGTGAGGGTCTGGTCTGGGGTCTGTTGCCCAGGTGAGGGGCTGGTCTGGGGTCTGTTACCCAGGTGAGGGGCTGGTCTGGGGTCTGTTACCCAGGTGAGGGGCTGGTCTGGGGTCTGTTACCCAGGTGAGGGTCTGGTCTGGGGTCTGTTATCCAGGTGAGGGTCTGGTCTGGGGTCTGTTACCCAGGTGGGGGTCTGGTCTGGGGTCTGTATTAGTTTTGGGGGCTGGGGTCTGTTGCCCAGGGGAGGGTCTGGTCTGGGGTATGTTGCCCAGGTGAGGGTCTGGTCTGGGGTATGTTGCCCAGGTGAGGGTCTGGTCTGGGGTCTGTTGCCCAGGGGAGGGTCTGGTCTGGGGTCTGTTACCCAGGGGAGGGTCTGGTCTGGGGTCTGTTACCCAGGGGAGGGTCTGGTCTGGGGTCTGTTACCCAGGGGAAGGTCTGGTCTGGGGTCTGTTGCCCAGGGGAGGGTCTGGTCTGGGGTCTGTTGCCCAGGGGAGGGTCTGGTCTGGGGTCTGTTACCCAGGTGAGGGTCTGGTCTGGGGTCTGTTGCCCAGGGGAGGGTCTGGTCTGGGGTCTGTTGCCCAGGGGAGGGTCTGGTCTGGGGTATGTTACCCAGGTGAGGGTCTGGTCTGAAGTCTGTTGCCCAGGGGAGGGTCTGGTCTGGGGTCTGTTGCACAGGTGAGGGTCTGGTCTGGGGTCTGTTACTCAGGTGAGGGTCTGGTCTGGGGTCTGTTACTCAGGTGAGGTCTGAGGTCTGGGGTCTGTATTAGTTTTGGGGTCTGGGGTCTGTTGCACAGGTGAGGGTCTGGTCTGGGGTCTGTTACTCAGGTGAGGTCTGAGGTCTGGGGTCTGTATTAGTTTTGGGGTCTGGGGTCTGTTGCACAGGTGAGGGTCTGGTCTGGGGTCTGTTGCCCAGGTGAGGGTCTGGTCTGGGGTCTGTTGCCCAGGTGAGGGTCTGGTCTGGGGTCTGTTACCCAGGGGAGGGTCTGGTCTGGGGTCTGTTGCCCAGGTGAGGGTCTGGTCTGGGGTCTGTTGCCCAGGTGAGGGTCTGGTCTGGGGTCTGTTGCCCAGGTGAGGGTCTGGTCTGGGGTCTGTTACCCAGGTGAGGGGCTGGTCTGGGGTCTGTTACCCAGGTGAGGGGCTGGTCTGGGGTCTGTTACCCAGGTGAGGGGCTGGTCTGGGGTCTGTTACCCAGGTGAGGGGCTGGTCTGGGGTCTGTTACCCAGGTGAGGGGCTGGTCTGGGGTCTGTTACCCAGGTGAGGGTCTGGTCTGGGGTCTGTTATCCAGGTGAGGGTCTGGTCTGGGGTCTGTTACCCAGGTGGGGGTCTGGTCTGGGGTCTGTATTAGTTTTGGGGTCTGGGGTCTGTTGCACAGGTGAGGGTCTGGTCTGGGGTCTGTTGCCCAGGTGAGGGTCTGGTCTGGGGTCTGTTGCCCAGGTGAGGGGCTGGTCTGGGGTCTGTTACCCAGGTGAGGGGCTGGTCTGGGGTCTGTTACCCAGGTGAGGGGCTGGTCTGGGGTCTGTTACCCAGGTGAGGGTCTGGTCTGGGGTCTGTTATCCAGGTGAGGGTCTGGTCTGGGGTCTGTTACCCAGGTGGGGGTCTGGTCTGGGGTCTGTATTAGTTTTGGGGGCTGGGGTCTGTTGCCCAGGGGAGGGTCTGGTCTGGGGTATGTTGCCCAGGTGAGGGTCTGGTCTGGGGTATGTTGCCCAGGTGAGGGTCTGGTCTGGGGTCTGTTGCCCAGGGGAGGGTCTGGTCTGGGGTCTGTTACCCAGGGGAGGGTCTGGTCTGGGGTCTGTTACCCAGGGGAGGGTCTGGTCTGGGGTCTGTTGCCCAGGGGAGGGTCTGGTCTGGGGTCTGTTGCCCAGGGGAGGGTCTGGTCTGGGGTCTGTTACCCAGGTGAGGGTCTGGTCTGGGGTCTGTTGCCCAGGGGAGGGTCTGGTCTGGAGTCTGTTGCCCAGGGGAGGGTCTGGTCTGGGGTATGTTGCCCAGGTGAGGGTCTGGTCTGGGGTATGTTGCCCAGGTGAGGGTCTGGTCTGGGGTCTGTTACTCAGGTGAGGGTCTGGTCTGGGGTCTGTTACTCAGGTGAGGTCTGAGGTCTGGGGTCTGTATTAGTTTTGGGGTCTGGGGTCTGTTGCACAGGTGAGGGTCTGGTCTGGGGTCTGTTACTCAGGTGAGGTCTAGGGTCTGTATTAGTTTTGGGGCTGGTCTGGGGGTCTGTGTTTGCTCAGGGTATGGAGGGTCTGGATTGCGGCAGCACAAACCGTACAGAAGAGATTTATATCGGGAAAACATTTACTGGTGAAAGCAAAACACATTTCAAAATCGCTCTGATGTCTTCCTCAGGTGTGAATTTAGATGTTTTAGGGGGTCTTTGGGAATCCTCTCCTCTGGGGGCCCGCACCGCCCTCCTCGCCGGTCCCGCCGGATGCAGTTAGTGGCGGGTGGGTAGTAGCCGTCAGCAGGGTGTGAATACTTCAGGAGCTGGCCCCGTTGTCAGCGGGGTGTGAATACTTCAGGAGCTGGCCCCGCCGTCAGCAGGGTGTGAATACTTCAGGAGCTGGCCCCGTCGTCAGCAGGGTGTGAATACTTCAGGAGCTGGCCCCGCCGTCAGCAGGGTGTGAATACTTCAGGAGCTGGCCCCGCCGTCAGCAGGGTGTGAATACTTCAGGAGCTGGCCCCGCCGTCAGCAGGGTGTGAATACTTCAGGAGCTGGCCCCGCCGTCAGCAGGGTGTGAATACTTCAGGAGCTGGCCCCGCCGTCAGCAGGGTGTGAATACTTCAGGAGCTGGCCCCGTCGTCAGCGGGGTGTGAATACTTCAGGAGCTGGCCCCGTCGTCAGCGGGGTGTGAATACTTCAGGAGCTGGCCCCGTCGTCAGCGGGGTGTGAATACTTCAGGAGCTGGCCCCGCCGTCAGCGGGGTGTGAATACTTCAGGAGCTGGCCCCGCCGTCAGCAGGGTGTGAATACTTCAGGAGCTGGCCCCGTCGTCAGCAGGGTGTGAATACTTCAGGAGCTGGCCCCGCCGTCAGCAGGGTGTGAATACTTCAGGAGCTGGCCCCGTTGTCAGCGGGGTGTGAATACTTCAGGAGCTGGCCCCGCCGTCAGCGGGGTGTGAATACTTCAGGAGCTGGCCCCGCCGTCAGCAGGGTGTGAATACTTCAGGAGCTGGCCCCGTCGTCAGCGGGGTGTGAATACTTCAGGAGCTGGCCCCGCCGTCAGCAGGGTGTGAATACTTCAGGAGCTGGCCCCGCCGTCAGCAGGGTGTGAATACTTCAGGAGCTGGCCCCGCCGTCAGCAGGGTGTGAATACTTCAGGAGCTGGCCCCGTTGTCAGCAGGGTGTGAATACTTCAGGAGCTGGCCCCGTCGTCAGCAGGGTGTGAATACTTCAGGAGCTGGCCCCGTCGTCAGCGGGGTGTGAATACTTCAGGAGCTGGCCCCGCCGTCTCCTCCATCAGATGCTCGGGAGCCGCTGGATTCCGCGTCTTGCGCTCGCGGAGGTGAAAGGTCAGGAGAGAGAATGTGCAGCTGATTCCAGCGGAATGGCAGCAATTACCGCGGAGCGGCCCTAATTCTATTACTGGAGGGGCTGATCGCGGACTCCACACAGCGCGGGGGGCTCCGCACTAATGGGGGCTCACAGCACGAGGATCCAGTTACTGATCCTCCGTTATTAGGGTGGTCCGGATGAGTGTTTCCAGGCCGGACCCTGTGTACCTGACTCCAAAATCCAGGAGCTCTTGGGAAATAATCTGTTCCTGGAAAAGATGAGGGCAGCAACATGAGCCCTGGGAGCCGAGAGCTGCACGGCTACAGCACGCATCACACGGAGCAACCGAGCCGCGCAGCTCTGCGGAGCACCGACACTGCTGCATCTCTGTGATGGAGGAGGTAGAGCACTGACACTGCTGCATGTGTGTGATGGAGGAGGTAGAGCACTGACACTGCTGCATGTGTGAGATGGAGGAGGTAGAGCACTGACACTGCTGCATGTGTGTGATGGAGGAGGTAGAGCACTGACACTGCTGCATGTGTGAGATGGAGGAGGTAGAGCACTGACACTGCTGCATGTGTGTGATGGAGGAGGTAGAGCACTGACACTGCTGCATGTGTGAGATGGAGGATGTAGAGCACTGACACTGCTGCATGTGTGTGATGGAGGAGGTAGAGCACTGACACTGCTGCATGTGTGTGATGGAGGAGGTAGAGCACTGACACTGCTGCATGTGTGAGATGGAGGAGGTAGAGCACTGACACTGCTGCATGTGTGTGATGGAGGAGGTAGAGCACTGACACTGCTGCATGTGTGTGATGGAGGAGGTAGAGCACTGACACTGCTGCATGTGTGAGATGGAGGAGGTAGAGCACTGACACTGCTACCTGTGTGAGATGGAGGAGGTAAAGCACTGACACTGCTGCATGTGTGAGATGGAGGAGGTAGAGCACTGACACTGCTGCATGTGTGTGATGGAGGAGGTAGAGCACTGACACTGCTGCATGTGTGTGATGGAGGAGGTAGAGCACCAACACTGCCGTATGTGTGTGGTGGAGGAGGTAGAGCACTGACACTGCTGTATGTGTGTGGTGGAGGAGGTAGAGCACTGACACTGCTGCATGTGTGTGGTGGAGGAGGTAGAGCACTGACACTGCTGCATGTGTGTGGTGGAGGAGGTAGAGCACTGACACTGCTGCATGTGTGTGATGGAGGAGGTAGAGCACTGACACTGCTGCATGTGTGTGGTGGAGGAGGTAGAGCACTGACACTGCTGCATGTGTGTGATGGAGGAGGTAGAGCACTGACACTGCTGCATGTGTGTGATGGAGGAGGTAGAGCACTGACACTGCTGCATGTGTGTGATGGAGGAGGTAGAGCACTGACACTGCTGTATGTGTGTGATGGAGGAGGTAGAGCACCGACACTGCTGCATGTGTGTGATGGAGGATGTAGAGCACCGACACTGCTGCATGTGTGTGATGGAGGAGGTAGAGCGCTGACCCTTGTACTGACCGGGGCTGATCTGTACCAAGTAGAAGGAACCAGGAATTGATCCAGAAACTCTACAACTTTATATTATATAAATGCTTCTTTCTTCTTTGTGTAATGAATATTTCTTCCGGTTTCTGACCTTTCTTGTATCTTCAGGACCTCTGCTTGCTGTCAGCAAATAACCTCTAATGGTCTTCTAGAGAGAAGCCCTGTGCTCACCGTGTCGAGCTCACACAGCTGAGGGTTTGCTACAATGTATCGGTGCAGAGTGATGCTGCTGGTGCGCGGAGCTCACAGATTATGGTCTAGACTGATACATTATAACATTCACTGACCACAAGCAGCAAAGCTCAGCCTGTGTGAGGCTGAGGACACCAGCCCGGGACGTGGAGGGTTAATGTTGGCGACGGCTCTGGGCGGCCGGGCATCAGCCGTACATTTGTGCTGCCGTTGGCTTAATTGTTCCAGGACTGATGTAAAGTGCTCGGCGGTGTGATTGAATCACTTGACTCGGTGCCAGCCGCGCGGTAACACGGGGCCACGTCACGTGACGTTCAGGAATCCGCCGGCCGCAGAGATTTCCTTGGTGCGGCATCTTCGGGTGCTGCCATTAATATCTCCGGTTGTGTCATCTGTATTGTGCTGATATGAGCGGATCCTTGGCTTGTCTCGTAAGGAAGTGTAGAAGGCCTCTGCAGATTCGGGAGAAGACGTGACCCCTAGTCCTTGGCCTGCCTCGTAGAGAAGTGTAGAGGGCCTCTTCAGATTCGGGCACAGACATGACCCCTCTACCTTGGCTTTCCTCGTAGGGAAGTGTAGAAGGCCTCTGCAGATTCGGGCACAGACTTGACCACTAGTCCTTGGCTTGCCTCGTAGAGAAGAATAGCGTGCCTCTTCAGAGTCTGGTGCAGACGTGACTCCTAGTCTTTGGCCTGCCTCGTAGGGAAGCGTAGAGGACCTCTGCAGATTTGGGTGCAGACATGACCCCTAGTCCTTGGCCTGCCTTGTAAAGGAAGCGTAGAGGGCCTCTGCAGATTTGGGTGCAGACATGACCCCTAGTCCTTGGCCTGTCTTGTAAAGGAAGCGAAGAGGGCCTCTGTAGATTTGGGTGCAGACGTGACCACTAGTCCTTGGCCTGCCTCGTAGAGAAGTGTAGAAGACCTCTTCAGATACAGGCACAGACATGACCTCTCTACCTTGGCTTGCCTCGTAGGGAAGTGTAGAAGACCTCTGCAGATTCGGGTACAGACTTGACCCCTAGTCCTTGGCTTGCCTCATAGAAAAGTGTAGAGGGCCTCTGCAGATTCAGGCGCAGACATGACCCCTATTCCTTGGCTTGTCTCGTAGTGAAGTATAGAAGACCTCTGCACATTCGGGCACACACTTGACGACTAGTCCTTGGCTTGCCTCCTAGAGAAGCGTAGAGTGCCTCTTCAGAGTCGGGTGCAGACGTGACTCCTAGTCCTTGGCCTGCGTCGTAGGGAAGCGTAGAGGACCTCTGCAGATTCGGGAGAAGACGTGACCCTCAGTCCTTGGCCTGCCTCGTAGGGAAGTGTAGGGGGCCTCTGCAGATTCGGGAGAAGTGGTGACTCCTAGCTCTTGGCTTGCCTCGTAGAGAAGTGTAGAGGGCCTCTGCAGATTTGGGTGCTGACGTGACCCCTAGTCCTTGGCTTGCCTCGTAGGGAAGTGTAGAAGGCCTCTGCAGATTCGGGAGAAGTGGTGACTCCTAGCTCTTGGCTTGCCTCGTAGAGAAGTGTAGAGGGCCTCTGCAGATTCGGGAGAAGTGGTGACTCCTAGCTCTTGGCTTGCCTCGTAGGGAAGTGTAGAGGGCCTCTGCAGATTCGGGAGAAGTGGTGACTCCTAGCTCTTGGCTTGCCTCGTAGAGAAGTGTAGAGGGCCTCTGCAGATTCTGGTACAGACGTGACCCCAGTCCTTGGCTTGCCTCGTAGGGAAGTGTAGAGGGCCTCTGCAGATTCGGGAGAAGTGGTGACTCCTAGCTCTTGGCTTGCCTCGTAGAGAAGTGTAGGGGGCCTCTGCAGATTTGGGTGCTGACGTGACCTCTAGTCTTTGGCCTGCCTTGTAAGGAAGTGTAGAAGGCCTCTGCAGATTCGGGAGAAGACGTGACTCCTAGTCCTTGGCTTGCCTCGTAGGGAAATGTAAAAGGCCTCTGCAGATTCTGGTACAGACGTGACCTCTAGTCCTTGGCTTGCCTCGTAGAGAAGTGTAGAGGGCCTCTGCAGATTTGGGCACAGACGTGACCTCTAGTCCTTGGCTTGCCTCGTAGAGAAGTGTAGAGGGTCTCTGCAGATTTGGGCACAGACGTGACCTCTAGTCCTTGGCTTGCCTCGTAGAGAAGTGTAGAGGGCCTCTGCAGATTTGGGCACAGACGTGACCTCTAGTCCTTGGCTTGCCTCGTGCTCCCCGTTTTTAGCCATTCTGCAGCGCGGTCACCTCTAACCTTGTTTTTTTTTCTAGCTCTATACTAACAGTAATGAGAGGTGCACTTAAGTTTTTGTTCTCCTGATTGACTCTATAGAAGAGGAATGATTTTGATCCCATCTAAGCTTGTTTCAAAAATAACTGATAATTCTCCAAAAATAATGTATAATAGAGCGCTCCTTCCTCGTCCATATTGGCCATTATTAGGACTCTACGAGTGGGAATCTGAAAAAAAACAAAACAGAAGAAGTTCAAAAAGCCCAGAAGATGAGGCTCGGCAGTAATCCCGGCGGCTCGGTAACAATGGCCTGAAGCCCCATCACCCGCTGATCACTCCGGCGCTCTGTAGAAGAGGACGCCCCGCTCGCCCCATTTCTCCGACATTAGGAGCTTTTAACAAGTCCTCTCCAATCTTCCACTTTCACTCTCGTGTTTTTCTACAGACGCGGCTCCTGTTGAACGTCTGACAAATGATTATCCCTCCCGGTGAATAATGGGAAAAGGTTTTCCGTTAATAACCGGAGCGAGAGCTCTGCACATGGAGAGCGCGGGCGGCAGAAGACACCTGGGTGACATCTCACCAAACAAAAAAAAGTTTTCTGAGTCGGGTCAAAAAGTTTCCGTAACATCTTCATTATATTTTCTGAGCTTCTATAAAGGGGGATGATGATAGGCAGGTGGGACTGCAACCAGAAGAAGACCTCTGGTGGTCTGTACTTCATGAGGTCTGTGAAGACCACCGTTACTCCACTCTTGCCAGTTCCTGTAGTTGTCACAATATTTTAAGATGAGGTTTTCTCCATAAAGTCCCATAATGGATGCCCTGATGGTCAGACATGGTGTTGGCCCAAGTCTAGGGTTGGTGGCTTTACAGCTGCCTCATGACATTGAGAATGGTGATCTCACTGATACTAATCCATGTATCTCCTTGTGAACCTGAGGTCGGTGAAGACCACCCTGACCATTACTCCAATCCTGCCAGTTCCCGTAGCTGTGACAAGATTAGGTTGCCATGATGGGCAGACATGGTGTTGGGCCGAGTCTAGGGTTGGTGGCTTTACAGCTGCCTCATGACATTGAGAATGGTGATCTCACTGATACCAATCCATCTACAGTGCCTTGTGAAAGTATTCAGCCCCTTGACTTTTTCAACCTTTTCCCACTTTTCAGGCTCAAACATACAGATAAAATGTGAATGTTCTGGTGAAGAATCAACAAGTGACACAATTGTGAAGAGGAAGGAAATTTATTGCTTCTTTTAAACTTTTACAAAAAATAACTGAAAATTGGGGCGTGCAATATTATTCATCCCCTGTAAGTGAATCCTTTGTAGCGCCCCCTTTTGCTGCGATTACAGCTGCAGTCTCTTGGGGTATGTGTCTATCAGTTTTGCACATGGAGAGGTGAAATTCTCGCCCATTCTTCCTTTGTAAACAGCTGGAGCTGAGTGAGGTTGGATGGAGGCGTTTTGTGAACAGCAGTTTTCAGCTCTTTCCACAGACTCTCGATTGGGTTCAGGTCTGGACTGTGACTTGGCCATTCTAACACCTGGATATGGTTATTTGTGAACCATTCCATTGTAGATTTTCCTTTATGTTTGGGGTCATTGTCTTGTTGGAAGACAAATCTCCGTCCCAGTCTCGGGTCTTTTGCAGACTCCAACAGGTTTTCTTCAAGAATGGTCCTGTATTTGGCTCCATGCATCTTCCCATCAATTTTACCATCTTCCCTGTCTATGGTGAAGAAAAGCAGGCCCAAACCATGATGCTGCCTCCACCATGTTTGACAGTGGGGATGGTGTGTTCAGGGTGATGAGCTGTGTTGCTGTTACATATCGTTTGGCATTGTGCCCACATAGTGTGACTTTGGTGTCGTCTGAGCAGAGCCCCTTCCTCCACATGTTTGGTGTCTCCCAGGTGGCTTGTGGCAAACTTTAAACAACACTTTTTATGGATATCTTTGAGAAATGGCTTTCTTCTTGCCACTCTTCCATAAAGGCCAGATTTGTGCAGTGTAGATTGATTGTTGTGCTATGGACAGACTCTCCCACCTCAGCTGTAGATCTCTGCAGATCATCCAGAGGGATCATGGGCCTCTTGGCTGCATCTCTGATCAGTCTTCTCCTTGTGTGAGATGACAGTTTGGATGGACGGCCGGGTCTTGGTAGATTTGCAGTGGTATGATGCTCCTTCCATTTCAATATGATCGCTTGCACAGGGCTTCTTGGGATGTTTAAAGTTGTGGAAATCTTTTTGTAACCAAATCCGGCTTTAAACTCCTCCACAACAGTATCACGGACCTGCCTGTTGTGTTCCTTGGTCTTCATGATGCTCTCTGCGCTTTACACAGAACCCTGAGACTATCACAGAGCAGGGGCATTATACGGAGACTTGATTACACACAGGGGCTTATATTTATCATCATCAGTCATTTAGGACAACATTGCATCATTCAGAGACCCTCAATCACCTTCTGGAGGGAGTTTACTGCACTGACAGTAAAGGGGGTGAATAATATTGCACGCCACGATTTACAGGTATTTATTTTTTATAAAAGTTTAAGCAATAAATTTCCTTCATCTTCACAATTGTGTCACTTGTTGATGATTCTTCACCAGAACATTAACATTTTTATCTTTATGTTTCAAGCCTGAAATGTGGGAAAAGGTTGAAAAATTCATGGGGGTCAAATACTTTCGCAAGGCACTGTAACTCCCATAAAAACTCTGTGGGGGGGAAATGCGGCTTCCACAGACGGCTGAGAGTTTGGCACATAGTGCATGTGACGATTACATGGGTGGGGGAGGAGTAAGATCAGGGCTCGGACAGGAGTAAGGGTCATGCTGGGGTCTCGGACCTGGCTACCATTAAGCCTACCTCCTAGATAAGGGACAGCACAGGACAGTGCAGGGTCTCAAGTCTAAGGGCCAGCCTAGGGGCCCCTGTCTGGTCATTACATACCCTGTGACAGGATGGAAGGAGCGCACACAGAGGTGCTATCTGGAGCTGATCCTAGGAATCGTTACACCTTAAACGCCAGGTGGACCTGCAGAGTCTCACCTTTTGCAATTTGTGGAGTATTTTAGTGCAGAGAGACTGGAGACATGATTCTGTCCATCAACTCTCCCATAATAATCAGGGCAGAGATTCATCCAGCGGAAACCTCATGAGAGTAACGCTCCAAAAATAGTGACAGGAGGTTCCTTATCTTCAGAAATTGGGTTTACAGGCAGTAATGCTAAAAAATAATAATGTCCTGTCTGCAGCCGGGGCGTGTCCACTCTACTTGTCTCTCACGCTCAGGAGGGATCTTGTCTCTCACGCTCAGGAGGGATCTTGTCTCTCACGCTCAGGAGGGATCTTGTCTCTCATGCTCAGGAGGGATCTTGTCTCTCACGCTCTGGAGGGATCTTGTCTCTCACGCTCTGGAGGGATCTTGTCTCTCACGCTCTGGAGGAATCTTGTCTCTCACGCTCTGGAGGGATCTTGTCTCTGATGCTCTGGAGGGATCTTGTCTCTCACGCTCTGGAGGGATCTTGTTTCTCACGCTCTGGAGGGATCTTGTTTCTCACGCTCTGGAGGGATCTTGTCTCTCACGCTCTGGAGGGATCTTGTCTCTCACGCTCTGGAGGGATCTTGTCTCTCACGCTCTGGAGGAATCTTGTCTCTCACGCTCTGGAGGGATCTTGTCTCTGATGCTCTGGAGGGATCTTGTTTCTCACGCTCTGGAGGGATCTTGTCTCTCACGCTCTGGAGGGATCTTGTCTCTCACGCTCTGGAGGAATCTTGTCTCTCACGCTCTGGAGGGATCTTGTCTCTGATGCTCTGGAGGGATCTTGTTTCTCACGCTCTGGAGGGATCTTGTCTCTCACGCTCTGGAAGGATCTTGTCTCTCACGCTCTGGAGGGATCTTGTCTCTCACGCTCTGGAGGGATCTTGTCTCTCACGCTCTGGAGGGATCTTGTCTCTCACGCTCTGGAGGGATCTTGTCTCTCACGCTCTGGAGGGATCTTGTCTCTCACGCTCTGGAGGGATCTTGTTTCTCACGCTCTGCAGGGATCTTGTTTCTCATGCTCTGGAGGGATCTTGTTTCTCACGCTCAGGAGGGATCTTGTCTCTCACGCTCTGGAGGGATCTTGTCTCTCACGCTCTGGAGGGATCTTGTTTCTCACGCTCTGGAGGGATCTTGTCTCTCACGCTCTGGAGGGATCTTGTCTCACGCTCTGGAGGAATCTTGTCTCTCACGCTCTGGAGGGATCTTGTCTCTGATGCTCTGGAGGGATCTTGTTTCTCACGCTCTGGAGGGATCTTGTCTCTCACGCTCTGGAAGGATCTTGTCTCTCACGCTCTGGAGGGATCTTGTCTCTCACGCTCTGGAGGGATCTTGTCTCTCACGCTCTGGAGGGATCTTGTCTCTCACGCTCTGGAGGGATCTTGTCTCTCACGCTCTGGAGGGATCTTGTTTCTCACGCTCTGGAGGGATCTTGTCTCTCATGCTCTGGAGGGATCTTTTCTCTCACGCTCTGGAGGGATCTTGTCTCTCACGCTCTGGAGGGATCTTGTCTCTCATGCTCTGGAGGGATCTTGTCTCTCACGCTCTGGAGGGATCTTGTCTCTCATGCTCTGGAGGGATCTTGTCTCTCACGCTCTGGAGGGATCTTGTCTCTCACGCTCTGGAGGGATGTTGTTTCTCACGCTCTGGAGGGATCTTGTTTCTCACGCTCTGGAGGGATCTTGTTTCTCACGCTCTGGAGGGATCTTGTCTCTCACGCTCTGGAGGGATCTTGTCGCTCACTCTCTGGAGGGATCTTGTCTCTGATGCTCTGGAGGGATCTTGTCTCTGATGCTCTGGAAGGATCTTGTCTCTCCCGCTCTGGAGGGATCTTGTCTCTGATGCTGAGCAGGCGATAATGCAGAGTCAATGAGCTAAAGTCACAGCTTTACACCTCGTAGTAGAGGACATGCAGGGAACTGAGAGGATGTGTCTGTGAGAATGGAGGAATGATGGGAGTTGTAGTCCTTCACACTGATCATCTCACACAGAAAATCCTTGTAGTCTCAAAACAAAGGCGCAATACAGATCCGGGCAAGATACAGAGAATGAAGAATACGATTCCCGAGCTATGGGGGGGGACACGTATCCTTTACACCTATGTTTAGGACACAGTGGAAAGCCCCTCTAAACCCGGGTGACTGCTGATATCCGCGCGCTGTGCAGAGAGCCGGCCCCCGCGGTTTCCCAGCTTTGGTGGGTCTTCTTGATGATGAGTTGCGTTATTCGCCATTAGTCGTGTTGCGGCACGTTGCCCCCTCCTCCGCTCTCGCACCGTCCCCTGCGGTTCCATCATTTCCTAAGAAGCAATGTGTAGCCCTAATGACTTCCTGCGCTGGCGGCGGCCTCGGGTTCTTCGGCTTGATGTTTTCTGGAGGTTTCGCCGGTGCTGACCTGTGCTCGTCTGGGTGACGCTTTTCACACCTTGCTCTGGCGGAACACCTCATCATGCTCCATGGGCTCTTAGCTGAGAATGGCCTCAGCAGCGCTGATTTGCAATGCAGATGGGGTCTGGTGAGTGCAGGCCCCGGGGACAGGGATAGATTGCTGTGCAAGGCTCCTTCACCAGGTTCATCTGCCGGAGTCCAGGAATCTGCTGACAGCCATCGTTATCCCTCAGCCTAAGAGCTCCCATGGGGGCCTATGTGCTGCCTCCACCATGCCGGAGGGGGACTAATGGGAGGCGGTGTACCTGCTGCGAAGGATGAAAGGTTGCGGCTTCCATTAGAGGATGGCGGCCATTACTCATTACTCCATCCTCTGTGCTGTGTAATCACTTACCTGTGCGGCTCTCCACAGATCATTACCAGACGTGGAACTCCTGCAGTGTAACTACCGCACCATGAGCCTCGTATCTCTGCACTGTATCCCCTGCATTGTATCCCCTGCACTGTATCCCCTGCATTGTGTCCCCTGCACTGTATCCCCTGCACTGTATCCCCTGCACTGTATCCCCTGCACTGTATCCCCTGCACTGTATCCCCTGCATTGTATCCCCTGCACTGTATCCCCTGCACTGTATCCCCTGCACTGTGTCCCCTGCACTGTGTCCCCTGCACTGTGTCCCCTGCACTGTGTCCCCTGCACTGTGTCCCCTGCACTGTGTCCCCTGCATTGTGTCCCCTGCATTGTATCCCCTGCACTGTATCCCCTGCATTGTGTCCCCTGCACTGTATCCCCTGCACTGTATCCCCTGCACTGTATCCCCTGCATTGTGTCCCCTGCATTGTGTCCCCTGCATTGTGTCCCCTGCATTGTGTCCCCTGCACTGTATCCCCTGCACTGTATCCCCTGCATTGTATCCCCTGCATTGTGTCCCCTGCACTGTATCCCCTGCATTGTGTCCCCTGCACTGTATCCCCTGCACTGTTACCACATCATACCCTCCAGATTGTATCCCCTGCATTGTATCCCCTGCACTGTATCCCCTGCACTGTATCCCCTGCACTGTATCCCCTGCACTGTATCCCCTGCATTGTATCCCCTGCATTGTATCCCCTGCACTGTATCCCCTACATTGTATCCCCTGCACTGTATCCCCTGCACTGTTACCACATCATACCCTCCAGATTGTATCCCCTGCATTGTATCCCCTGCACTGTGACCACATCATACCCTCCAGATTGTATCCCCTGCATTGTATCCCCTGCATTGTGTCCCCTGCATTGTGTCCCCTGCACTGTATCCCCTGAATTGTATCCCCTGCATTGTGTCCCCTGCATTGTGTCCCCTGCACTGTATCCCCTGCACTGTATCCCCTGCATTGTATCCCCTGCATTGTATCCCCTGCACTGTATCCCCTGCACTGTATCCCCTGCACTGTATCCCCTGCATTGTATCCCCTGCACTGTATCCCCTGCACTGTATCCCCTGCACTGTATCCCCTGCACTGTGTCCCCTGCACTGTGTCCCCTGCACTGTGTCCCCTGCACTGTGTCCCCTGCACTGTGTCCCCTGCACTGTGTCCCCCGCATTGTGTCCCCCGCACTGTGTCCCCCGCATTGTGTCCCCCGCACTGTGTCCCCCGCACTGTGTCCCCCGCACTGTGTCCCCCGCACTGTGTCCCCCGCACTGTGTCCCCCGCACTGTATCCCCCGCACTGTATCCCCTGCATTGTATCCCCTGCATTGTATCCCCTGCACTGTATCCCCTGCATTGTATCCCCTGCACTGTATCCCCTGCACTGTATCCCCTGCACTGTATCCCCTGCACTGTATCCCCTGCATTGTATCCCCTGCACTGTATCCCCTGCACTGTATCCCCTGCACTGTATCCCCTGCATTGTATCCTCTGCATTGTATCCCCTGCACTGTATCCCCTGCATTGTGACCACGTCATACCCTCCAGGTTGTATCCCCTGCATTGTATCCCCTGCATTGTATCCCCTGCACTGTATCCCCTGCATTGCGACCACGTCATACCCTCCAGATTGTATCCCCTGCATTGTATCCCCTGCACTGTATCCCCTGCATTGCGACCACGTCATACCCTCCAGATTGTGTCCCCTGCATTGTGACCACAGTGGTGAATAACACGGTCTGCACAGTGGTGAATAACACGGTCTGCACAGTGGTGAATAACACGGTCTGCACAGTGGTGAATGACACGGTCTGCACAGTGGTGAATGACACGGTCTGCACAGTGGTGGATAACACGGTCTGCACAGTGGTGGATAACACGGTCTGCACAATGGTGAATGACACGGTCTGCACAGTGGTGAATAACACGGTCTGCACAGTGGTGAATAACACGGTCTGCACAGTGGTGAATAACACGGTCTGCACAGTGGTGGATAACACGGTCTGCACAGTGGTGGATAACACGGTCTGCACAATGGTGAATGACACGGTCTGCACAGTGGTGAATAACACGGTCTGCACAGTGGTGAATAACACGGTCTGCACAGTGGTGAATGACACAGTCTGCTCAGTGGTGAATAACACTGTCTGCACAGTGGTGAATAACACGGTCTGCACAGTGGTGAATGATACGGTCTGCACAGTGGTGAATAACGCGGTCTGCACAGTGGTGAATGACACGGTCTGCACAGTGGTGAATGACACGGTCTGCACAGTGGTGCACGACACTGTCCTGGCTATAAATGACAAAAGGTAAAAAAAAAAACTTTATCGTCCCCTTTTTTGTTCTTTAGTAAGAATAACATGAAAATGTATCTACCTGTGTTAAATATATATATATACTGTGTGTGTGTAATGTGGATACCCACGGTGCCCAAAAATTAGACAGGGTCTTATGTTATTCTTTGCTCAGGGCTTATTTTCAGGGGAGGTCTTATATTTTCTCATGATCTAATCCTGTCCTCACATTCTGGAGGATTCCGTGTGCCTCCTGTTGCTGGTCAGATGCAGATTTTCTTATCTGCTCTTCTCATGTCCTATAGCGCTGGGTACAGACCGTATTTACAAAGGGTTACATTAATTATTCTCTATGTACTGCTACATTTACCCCCCAAAGAAAGCAGACACCCCCTGAAAGAATCGCGCTTACCAGGCCCCAAACAATTACAGTTGGCAAGTGAATGGGCTCTCACATACAGATCTGTGTCGCTGTCAGGTCCTGTGCATCCCCTGTATAGTATCTTCTGCTTTGTATTCCCTGTATAGTATCTTCTGCTACAGCGGTGGCGCCCCCTGGTGACTGGAAGCAGTATAACTGGCGTGGAGCGATACTGGTACCCCATCTGTGTAACAGCTGCAGTGCACATTGCAGTTGGAACAGCGAAGGACATGACAGTGACACAGATCTCTATGTGAGAGCCCATCCACCATCAGCACGTGCCAACTGTAACTGTTTGCTTTCTTTTGGGGATGTCTGCTTTCTTTAATGAAGGGTCATGTTGTATTCTTTAACTTTTTTAGCTGTTTTGACACTTCCCTATGGAGCCACAACTAGGGCTTATTTTTGGAGTAGGCTTATATTTTAAGCATACTCAAACGACTCCCAAAAATCCTTCTAGGGCATATTTTCAGGGTAGGTCTTATTTTTGGGGAAACAGTAGCTTCTATACTTGCTCCTAAAGTGAATAGACTGAACCAAGACCTGCACTAGATCACATAGCTTTCCTGTGCACCCTGATATAGATGAAATGTAGTGCTGAGATATAGGTGATATAGCGCTGAGATATAGGTGATATAGCACTACATATAGGTGTGATATAGTGCTGATATACAATGGGGAAAAAAGTATTTAGTCAGCTACAAGTTCTCCCCCCTTATAAAGATGAGAGAGGCCTGTAATTGACATCATAGGTGACCACAACTATAAGAGACAATATGCGAAAACAAATCCAGAAATTCACCGCGTCTGATTTGGAAGATTTGTTTTGCAAACTACGATGGAAAATAAGTATTTAGTCAATAACAGAAGTTCCTCTCAATATTTTGTTCTATATCCTTTATTGGCAATGACAGAGAGGAAACGTTTTCTGTAAGTCTTCACAAGGTTGCACACACTGTTGGTGGTATTGTTGGCACACACTGGTGGTATTGTTGGCACACACTGTTGGTGGTATTGTTGGCACACACTGTTGGTGGTATGTTGGCACACACTGTTGGTGGTATTGTTGGCACACACTGTTGGTGGTATTGTTGGCACACACTGTTGCTGGTATTGTTGGCACACACTGTTGGTGGTATGTTGGCACACACTGTTGGTGGTATTGATGGCACACACTGTTGGTGGTATTGTTGGCACACACTGTTGGTGGTATGATGGCACACACTGTTGGTGGTATGATGGCACACACTGTTGGTGGTATTGTTGGCACACACTGTTGGTGGTATTGTTGGCACACACTGTTGGTGGTATTGTTGGCACACACTGTTGGTGGTAATGTTGGCACACACTGTTGGTGGTATTGTTGGCACACACTGTTGGTGGTATGATGGCACACACTGTTGGTGGTATGTTGGCCCATTCCTCCATGCAGATCTCCTCTAGAGCAGTGATGTTTTGGGCCTGTCACTGCGCAACACGGACTTTCAACCCCCTCCAAATGTTTTCTATGGGGTTGAGGTCTGGAGACTGGCTAGGCCACTAAAGGACCTTCATATGCTTCTTATGAAGCCACTCCTTCGTTGCCCTGGTGGTGAGCTTGGGATTATTATCATGCTCAAAGACCCAGCCACTTTTCATCTTCAATGCCCTTGCTGATGGAGAAAGGTTTGCACTCAAAATCTCACGATACATGGCCCTATTCATTCTTTCAGGTACTCTGATCAGTTGTCCTGGTCCCTTTACAGAGAGAACAGCTCTGTTGCCACCCCCATGCTTCACAGTAGGTATGGTGTTCTTTGGATACAACTCCGCATTCTGTCTTCTCCAAACACGACGAGTTGTGTTTCTACCAAACAGTTCTACTTTGGATTCATCAGGCCATATGACATTCTCCCAATACTCTTCTGGATAACCCAAATGCTCTCTAGCAAACTTCAGACGGACATGTACTGGCTTAAGCAGGGGACACGTCTGGCACTACAGGATCTGAGTCCCTGGCGGCGTAGTGTGTTACTGATGGTAGCCTTTGTTATGGTGGTACCAGCTCTATGCAGGTCATTCCCTCGGTCCCCCGTGTGGTTCTAGGATTTTTGCTCATCGTTCTTGTGATCATTTTGACCCCACGGGGTGAGTACTTGCGTGGAGCCCCAGATCGAGCGAGGTTATCAGTGGTCTTGTATGTCTTCCATTTTCTTATTATTGCTCCCACAGTTGATTTCATCACACCAAGCTGCTTGCCTATTGCAGATTCAGTCTTCCCAGCCTGGTGCAGGGCTACACTTTTTTTTCTGGTGTCCTTCGACAGCTCTTTGGTCTTCACCACAGTGGAGTTTGGAGTGTGACTGTTTGAGATTGTGGACAGGGGTCTTTTATACTGATAACAAGATCAAACAGGAGCCATTACTACAGGTAATGAGTGGAGGACAGAGGAGCCTCTTATAGAAGATGTTACAGGTCTGTGAGAGACAGAAATCCGGCATGTTTTTAGATCACTATACTTTTTCTCCCCACTAGATATAGGGGGTGATATAGTGCGGATATATAGGGGGTGATATAGTGCGGATATATGGGGGGTGATATAGTGCTGATATATAGGGGGTGATATAGTGCGGATATATAGGGGGTGATATAGTGCGGATATATAGGGGGTGATATAGTGCCGATATATAGGGGGTGATATAGTGCCGATATATAGGGGGTGATATAGTGCCGATATATAGGGGGTGATATAGTGCCGATATATAGGGGGTGATATAGTGCCGATATATAGGGGGTGATATAGTGCCGATATATAGGGGGTGATATAGAGCCGATATATAGGGGGTGATATAGTGCCGATATATAGGGGGTGATATAGTGCCGATATATAGGGGGTGATATAGTGCTGATATATAGGGGGTTATATAGTGCTGATATATAGGGGGTGATAGTGCTGATATATAGGGGGTGATATAGTGCTGGTATATCGGGGGTGATATAGTGCTGGTATATCGGGGGTGATATAGTGCTGATATATAGGGGGTGATATAGTGCTGATATATAGGGGGTGATATAGTGCTGATATATAGGGGGTGATATAGTGCTGATATATAGGGGTGATATAGTGCTGAAATATAGGGGGTGATATAGGGGGTGATATAGTGCTGATATATAGGGGGGGATATAGTGCTGATATATGGGGGTGATATAGTGCTGATATATAGGGGGTGATATAGCGCTGATATATAGGGGGTGATATAGTGCTGATATATAGGGGGTGATATAGGGGGTGATATAGTGCTGATATATAGGGGGTGATATAGTGCTGATATATGGGGGGTGATATAGTGCTGATATATAGGGGGTGATATAGTGTTGATATATAGGGGGTGATATAGTGCTGATATATAGGGGGTGATATAGCGCTGATATATAGGGGTGGTATAGTGCTGATATATAGGGGGTGATATAGTGCTGATATATGGGGGGTGATATAGTGCTGATATATAGGGGGTGATATAGTGCTGATATATAGGGGGTGATATAGTGCTGATATATAGGGGGTGATATAGTGCTGATATATAGGGGTGATATAGTGCTGATATATAGGGGGTGATAGTGCTGATATATAGGGGGTGATATAGTGCTGATATATAGGGGGTGATATAGTGCTGATATATAGGGGGTGATATAGTGCTGATATATGGGGGGGTGATATAGGGGGTGATATAGTGCTGATATATAGGGGGTGATATAGTGCTGATATATGGGGGGTGATATAGTGCTGATATATAGGGGGTGATATAGCGCTGATATATAGGGGGGATATAGCGCTGATATATAGGGGGGGATATAACGCTGATATATAGGGGGTGATATAGTGCTGACTTATAGGGGGTGATATAGCGCTGATATATAGGGGTGATATAGCGCTGATATATAGGGGGGGATATAGCGCTGATACATAGGGGGGATATAGCGCTGATATATAGGGGGGGATATAGCGCTGATACATAGGGGGTGATATAGTGCTGATATATAGGGGGTGATATAGTGCTGATATATGGGGGGTGATATAGTGCTGATATATAGGGGGTGATATAGTGCTGATATATAGGGGGTGATATAGTGCTGATATATAGGGGGTGATATAGTGCTGATATATAGGGGGTGATATAGTGCTGATATATAGGGGGTGATATAGTGCTGATATATAGGGGGTGATATAGTGCTGATATATAGGGGGTGATATAGGGCGTGATATAGTGCTGATATATAGGGGGGTGATATAGTGCTGATATATGGGGGGTGATATAGCGCTGATATATAGGGGGTGATATAGCGCTGATATATAGGGGGGGGATATAACGCTGATATATAGGGGGTGATATAGTGCTGACTTATAGGGGGTGATATAGCGCTGATATATAGGGGTGATATAGCGCTGATATATAGGGGGATATAGCGCTGATACATAGGGGGGGATATAGCGCTGATATATAGGGGGGATATAGCGCTGATATATAGGGGGGATATAGCGCTGACATATAGGGGGGATATAGCGCTGATATATAGGGGGGATATAGCGCTGATATATAGGGGGGATATAGCGCTGATATATAGGGGGGGATATAGCGCTGATATATAGGGGGTGATATAGCGCTGATATATAGGGGTGATATAGCGCCTCAGCTGGTGATATTTTGGTATTTCTCGCCCTTTTTCTCCTTATATGACCCCGTTTACGGTCGATTTCTCCAGACTCGGCTGAATCTTTTTGCTTTTGAAGAACCTTTTCCTTTTCTCGCAGTTTTCCATGTTCTGGTTGTTTCTCGGCGGCGCACACTGCGCGGAGCGCTCACCGCGGGCTTTGTTCTGCCGCTGCTAATGCTCCGCACAATGAGCTGTCTGGTAATTGTCTGCCGTGTTCAGCATTACCGCGAGATCCTCTGTCCGGAGCCTTAATGTCTTTGTGCGGCTCGTCTGTGTCTGATCCCTCAGCAATGATTGTCTGCAGCGTCATCAAAGAGCGAGCGGCGGAAACATATCCACCGCCAAACTAATGCACCCAACCGGGTACTGCTGTATCCAAGCCTGGCATGTGTGGTACTACCAAACACCGACCGTAGCACCCAGTATACAGGA
Organism: Anomaloglossus baeobatrachus; assembly: GCF_048569485.1. Lineage (NCBI taxonomy): Eukaryota > Metazoa > Chordata > Amphibia > Anura > Aromobatidae > Anomaloglossus > Anomaloglossus baeobatrachus. Next base: position 120,475 of record NW_027444135.1, read on the forward strand.
GAAGTGGTACTGTGCAGTGTATATATACAGAATAATACAGGTACTGAGGATTACACCCAGTATACAGGACAGGAGAAGTGGTACTGTGCAGTGTATATATATACAGAATAATACAGACACTGAGGATTACACCCAGTATACAGGACAGAAGAAGTGGTACTGTGCAGTGTATATATACAGAATAATACAGATACTGAGGATTACACCCAGTATACAGGACAGGAGAAGTGGTACTGTGCAGTGTATATATACAGAATAATACAGGTACTGAGAATTACACCCAGTATACAGGACAGGAGAAGTGGTACTGTGCAGTGTATATATACAGAATAATACAGACACTGAGGATTACACCCAGTATACAGGACAGGAGAAGTGGTACTGTGCAGTGTATATATACAGAATAATACAGATACTGAGGATTACACCCAGTATACAGGACAGGAGAAGTGGTACTGTGCAGTGTATATATACAGAATAATACAGATACTGAGGATTACACCCAGTATACAGGACAGGAGAAGTGGTACTGTGCAGTGTATATATACAGAATAATACAGATACTGAGGATTACACCCAGTATACAGGACAGGAGAAGTGGTACTGTGCAGTGTGTATATACAGAATAATACAGACACTGAGGATTACACCCAGTATACAGGACAGGAGAAGTGGTACTGTGCAGTGTATATATACAGAATAATACAGACACTGAGGATTACACTCAGTATACAGGACAGGAGAAGTGGTACTGTGCAGTGTATATATACAGAATAATACAGACACTGAGGATTACACCCAGTATACAGGACAGGAGAAGTGGTACTGTACAGTGTATATATACAGAATAATACAGACACTGAGGATTACACCCAGTATACAGGACAGGAGAAGTGGTACTGTGCAGTGTATATATACAGAATAATACAGATACTGAGGATTACTTCCAGTATACAGGACAGGAGAAGTGGTACTGTGCAGTGTATATATACAGAATAATACAGGTACTGAGGATTACACCCAGTATACAGGACAGGAGAAGTGGTACTGTGCAGTGTATATACAGAATAATACAGGTACTGAGGATTACACCCAGTATACAGGACAGGAGAAGTGGTACTGTGCAGTGTATATATACAGAATAATACAGATACTGAGGATTACACCCAGTATACAGGACAGGAGAAGTGGTACTGTGCAGTGTATATATACAGAATAATACAGACACTGAGGATTATACCCAGTATACAGGACAGGAGAAGTGGTACTGTGCAGTGTATATATACAGAATAATACAGACACTGAGGATTATACCCAGTATACAGGACAGGAGAAGTGGTACTGTGCAGTGTATATATATACAGAATAATACAGGTACCGAGGATTACACCCAGTATACAGGACAGGAGAAGTGGTACTGTGCAGTGTATATATACAGAATAATACAGACACTGAGGATTATACCCAGTATACAGGACAGGAGAAGTGGTACTGTGCAGTGTATATATACAGAATAATACAGACACTGAGGATTATACCCAGTATACAGGACAGGAGAAGTGGTACTGTGCAGTGTATATATACAGAATAATACAGATACTGAGGATTACACCCAGTATACAGGACAGGAGAAGTGGTACTGTGCAGTGTATATGTACAGAATAATACAGATACTGAGGATTACACCCAGTATACAGGACAGGAGAAGTGGTACTGTGCAGTGTATATATACAGAATAATACAGATACTGAGGATTACACCCAGTATACAGGACAGGAGGAGTGGTACCGTGCAGTGTATATATACAGAATAATACAGACACTGAGGATTACACCCAGTATACAGGACAGGAGAAGTGGTACTGTGCAGTGTATATATACAGAATAATACAGATACTGAGGATTACACCCAGTATACAGGACAGGAGAAGTGGTACTGTGCAGTGTATATATACAGAATAATACAGATACTGAGGATTACACCCAGTATACAGGACAGGAGAAGTGGTACTGTGCAGTGTATATATACAGAATAATACAGATACTGAGGATTACACCCAGTATACAGGACAGGAGAAGTGGTACTGTGCAGTGTATATATACAGAATAATACAGACACTGAGGATTACACCCAGTATACAGGACAGGAGAAGTGGTACTGTGCAGTGTATATATACAGAATAATACAGATACTGAGGATTACACCCAGTATACAGGAGAAGTGGTACTGTGCAGTGTATATATATACAGGATAATACAGATACTGAAGACTACACCCAGTATACAGGACAGGAGAAGTGTTACTGTGCAGTGTATATATATACAGAATAATACAGATACTGAGGATTACACCCAGTATACAGGACAGGAGAAGTGGTACTGTGCAGTGTATATATACAGAATAATACAGATACTGAGGATTATACCCAGTATACAGGACAGGAGTGGTACTGTGCAGTGTATATATACAGAATAATACAGATACTGAGGATTATACCCAGTATACAGGACAGGAGAAGTGGTACTGTGCAGTGTATATATACAGAATAATACAGACACTGAGGATTATACCCAGTATACAGGACAGGAGAAGTGGTACTGTGCAGTGTATATACAGAATAATACAGATACTGAGGATTACACCCAGTATACAGGACAGGAGAAGTGGTACTGTGCAGTGTATATATACAGAATAATACAGGTACTGAGGATTACACCCAGTATACAGGACAGGAGAAGTGGTACTGTGCAGTGTATATATATACAGGATAATACAGATACTGAAGACTACACCCAGTATACAGGACAGGAGAAGTGGTACTGTGCAGTGTATATATATATATATACAGAATAATACAGGTACTGAGGATTACACCCAGTATACAGCACAGGAGAAGTGGTACTGTGCAGTGTATATATACAGAATAATACAGATACTGAGGATTACACCCAGTATACAGGACAGGAGAAGTGGTACTGTGCAGTGTATATATACAGAATAATACAGACACTGAGGATTACACCCAGTATACAGGACAGGAGAAGTGGTACTGTGCAGTGTATAGATACAGAATAATACAGACACTGAGGATTACACCCAGTATACAGGACAGGAGAAGTGGCACTGTGCAGTGTATATATACAGAATAATACAGATACTGAGGATTACACCCAGTATACAGGACAGGAGAAGTGGTACTGTGCAGTGTATATATACAGAATAATACAGATACTGAGGATTACACCCAGTATACAGGACAGGAGAAGTGGTACTGTGCAGTGTATATATACAGAATAATACAGATACTGAGGATTACACCCAGTATACAGGACAGGAGAAGTGGTACTGTGCAGTGTATATATACAGAATAATACAGATACTGAGGATTACACCCAGTATACAGGACAGGAGAAGTGGTACTGTGCAGTGTATATATACAGAATAATACAGACACTGAGGATTACACCCAGTATACAGGACAGGAGAAGTGGTACTGTGCAGTGTATATATACAGAATAATACAGACACTGAGGATTACACCCAGTATACAGGACAGGAGAAGTGGCACTGTGCAGTGTATATATACAGAATAATACAGGTACTGAGGATTACACCCAGTATACAGGACAGGAGAAGTGGTACTGTGCAGTGTATATATACAGAATAATACAGATACTGAGGATTACACCCAGTATACAGGACAGGAGAAGTGGTACTGTGCAGTGTATATATACAGAATAATACAGATACTGAGGATTACACCCAGTATACAGGACAGGAGAAGTGGTACTGTGCAGTGTATATATACAGAATAATACAGATACTGAGGATTACACCCAGTATACAGGACAGGAGAAGTGGTACTGTGCAGTGTATATATACAGAATAATACAGATACTGAGGATTACACCCAGTATACAGGACAGGAGGAGTGGTACTGTGCAGTGTATATATACAGAATAATACAGATACTGAGGATTACACCCAGTATACAGGACAGGAGAAGTGGTACTGTGCAGTGTATATATACAGAATAATACAGATACTGAGGATTACACCCAGTATACAGGACAGGAGAAGTGGTACTGTGCAGTGTATATATACAGAATAATACAGATACTGAGGATTACACCCAGTATACAGGACAGGAGAAGTGGTACTGTGCAGTGTATATATACAGAATAATACAGGTACTGAGGATTACACCCAGTATACAGGACAGGAGAAGTGGTACTGTGCAGTGTATATATACAGAATAATACAGATACTGAGGATTACACCCAGTATACAGGACAGGAGAAGTGGTACTGTGTGACGGGGTGTACATCAGAGCAAAGAGAGACAACAGGCCGAGGATGATCCAACAGGTTTACTAACAGGAATACAGGAACAGCACACGACAAGTCCAAATAAAACAGATTCGGGGGCACCTCCCGATAATCCAAAGTGCCAGATCACAACGTAATAGTCCTTTTCAGAGTCCCAGAAATCCCACACAATCCACTGGACGGCGAGGTCTGTCCGCAGATTCAGATCTCGCTCCCTTCCTCTTCAAAAACTCAACTCCCAACTGCATTTAGAAACAGGAGTGAATTGTTTGAGCTCGTGGGCCCGCCCCTCAAGGGTAGGGGTCTATGCAATGGTTGGGCCCACTAGAAGATTCTAGAAGGTTGGCTCCGAGATGTCTACAGGTTTGTGTAGTTGGCGTTATCCACTGCTTACGAAACAATGAGAAGTTCCCCTGGCTGTGTGGACAAGAGATAATTGCATTATGGGCCCAGAGACACAGGAGATGGGGGGAAGGTATGGTTACTTACATCCCAAGACATTTCAAAGTGTTCAGTAAGTACAACCAAAGGAAAGTGACATCACATCCTGACATAGTATTACAGCAAATACAGTGAGAAGGTAAAATACATCATGACAATTCCTTCCCCTCCCAACTTGTGTACGTACTAGGGACCTCTACAGGTCGCTGGTTAAGTACACGCAGGCATGGCTGACAGGACTCAAGGCTCCTCTTGCCTGGACAGTCCATCTGCATTTTGGTGTTGGCTGCCCCTTCTATATTGTATGGTAAAGTTATAGGGCTGCAGAGCCAGGCTCCATCGCAGTAAGCGTCCATTGTCCCCAGAGACTCTGTTCAGCCAGGTGAGGGGATTGTGATCAGTAACCACAGTGAATTCCCGTCCATACAGATACGGCCGTAGTTTCTTAAGGGCCCACACTACAGCCAGACATTCCTTCTCAACAGTTGCATAGGCCACTTCTCGGTCCAGCAGTTTCCGGCTGAGATAGGCGATGGGGTGCTCGTCCCCAGCTGCATTCACCTGGCTGAGGACAGCTCCCAGTCCATAAGCAGAGGCATCCGTTTCCACAATGAATCTCCTCTTGTAGTCTGGAGCAGCCAGGACAGGATCGCAGATCAAAGCATCCTTCAGCCGGTTAAAAGCCTCATCACAGGCTGGAGTCCAGATCACCAGCCGGGGCATTGTTTTCTTGGTCAGGTCGGTAAGAGGCTTGGCCACAGTACTGAAATGAGAAACAAATTTTCGGTAATAACTGGCAGTGCCCAGAAAAGCCATAACTTGTTTCTTAGTTTGGGGTACAGGCCAGTCTCTAATAGCCTGGATTTTGGCAGGCTCAGGTCGGAGCTTCCCTCCTCCCACTCTATGTCCTAGGTACTGGACTTCCCCCATCCCCAATTGGCATTTATCGAGTCGAATAGTTAGGCCGGCTGCCAGAATCAGGTCCAGAATAACGGCTACTTGATTCAGATGTTCCTCCCATGTGTGGCTGAAGACGGCGATATCATCCAAGTAGGCACAAGCAAAGTCATCACATCCCCGGAGGATCTGATCCACCATTCTCTGGAAGGTGGCCGGGGCATTTTTCATTCCAAAAGGCATGCTTAGAAATTCATACAGACCAAAGGGGGTTATAAAAGCGGACCGTTCTCTCCCTTCATCCGTTAGAGGGATCTGCCAGTATCCCTTACTGAGATCCAAGGTAGTGACATATCGGGACCCAGCCAGTCGGTCTAGAAGTTCGTCAATACGAGGCATTGGGTAAGGATCGCTGACGGTATGGTCGTTTAGTCGCCGATAGTCCACACAAAATCGAGTACTCCCATCCTTCTTGGGTACTAACACCACAGGGGAGGCCCAAGGGCTATGGGAGGCCTGGATTACCCCAAGCTGTAACATCTCCTCCAGTTCGTGCTGCATGGTGTTTCGAACTGATTCAGGTACCCGGTAATGAGCCAGTTGTATGGGACGGATGCCCTGAGTGTCCACATGATGTTGGGTGACGGTGGTTCGACCTGGTTGGGATGAGAAAGCAGCCCGTCTCTGTTGAAGCACTTCCAGCATCTGGATTTTCTGTAAGGAGTCCAGGTAATCTCCCAAGGGAACCTGTTCCACAGTGGATGGGGCTCTCGCTGCTTCCACGAGATCAGGTAGAGAGTCCTCATCCTCTTGACCATCTTCTGAAGCCAACTGACAGCTTGCTATCATTGGAATGTTTCGGTCATGGTACTCCTTAATCATATTCACATGGACAGTCTTTTGCCTTAGCCCCTGATCATCTAAAGCAAGAAGGTAATTGGTATCATTCAGTTTTCTGAGAACCCGGAAGGGACCCTCCCATGTGGTCTGCAGTTTATTCTGCCGATGGGGAACAATCATTAAGACTTGTTGTCCTTCTACAAACTCCCGATAGCGTGCGTTACGGTCATACCATGTCTTCTGTCTGGTTTGAGCCATACGCAAATGACTCTGTGCAAAACTAGCAAGTTGGGCCAAGGTTTCTCGCAGCTTTAGGACATAAGGGACAACAGGGGTTCTTGTATCTTCAACTTGCCCCTCCCAGTATTCCTTGAGCAGGGTTAAGGGTCCTCGGACCTTTCTTCCATAGAGTAGTTCAAAGGGGGAGAACCCAGTGGACTCCTGGGGAACTTCCCGATAGGCAAACAAGAGTTGGGGTAGGTACTTCTCCCAGTCTGAATCTCGGTCCGTGAAGGCCCTCAGCATATTCTTCAGAGTGCCGTTGAATCGTTCACAAAGTCCATTTGTTTGGGGATGATACGGGGTCGTTCGGATCGCTCGTACTCCACAGGTGCGCCACAGACACTGGACCAACTCTGACATAAACTGGGAGCCTTGGTCCGACAAGATCTCACTGGGGAATCCTACTCTGGTAAAAATAATAACCAAGGCCTCGGCCACCTTGGCTGCAGAGATACTTGACAAGGCCACGGCTTCTGGATATCGGGTGGCGTAGTCCACAACAGTGAGAATGTACTGCTTTCCAGATTTACTTGGTTTAGCCAGAGGTCCAATGATATCAACAGCTACTCTTTGAAAGGGTTCTTCTATTATAGGGAGCGGTTGCAGGGGTGCCTTTGGGTGATCTCCGGGTCGCCCTCTACGCTGACATATGTCACAAGTTCGGCAGAAATGCGCCACTGCTTGGGAAATCCCCGGCCAATAAAAAGTTTGAGTCAATCGTCTCTCGGTGCGGGTTTTGCCTTGATGGCCAGCCGTAGGAATGTCATGAGCCAGGTGTAATAGGGGAATTCTGTACTTCTGAGGAACAATCAGCTGTTTGCTATAAGTCCAGGGCTTATCTAGGGAGTCGGCATTGGCAACCCGATACAGAAGTCCATTTTCTCTGATAATTCTTTCTCCGTTCTCCCCTAGCTGCCCTATTTCAGCCCGAGTTCTAAAACTAGCAAGGGTGGGGTCAGTCTCTACTTCTTGTCTAAACTGAACTTTATCCCAAGTAACATTCATATTATCCCCACAAGAAGAATCACTCACCGGCTGTAATGGCAGTTCTGGTGGCCTCAGTTCCATGGATGGGTTGTACACGTCCACATGGGCTGCTCTCTTGGATTGACTTCTGGTTACCGCACCGACAAAGTGGCAATGAAGATTCCCCACATCATTTCCTAGAAGAACGTCTGCAGGGAGGCCGCTCATCAAACCGACCACACATTGTTTTGCCCCAAAGCCATAATCCAGGGTCACACTCGCTCTTGGAATATATCTCTGGGTACCTCCTGCCAGTTCAATGGCAATTCCTGGTCCCTTTTGAATTGCTTGTGGTTGAATTACTCGGGGATCGGCTATGGTGAGGAAAGCCCCAGTGTCACGGAAGCCAACAACTTTTTGGCCATCCAGCACGACCTCCTGTAGATGTTTGTCCTGAAGATCAGAAGAACAGGTGGCTGGAGCTCGCACCCCATAGACTCCGGGTAGGGGAGCCAGGATATCTGAGTCACTTGGCAAGTCATCAGGCACAGAATCCAGCTCTTCTCCTGGTGAAGGTGTCTGTAGGTAATGAACAGGCAAAGGCGGTCTGTAGCTGTTCTGTCTACGAACACCTGGACATTGGAATTGCATGTGCCCAGGCTGCCCACATCCATAACATCTGCGCTCTGGGATTCTTCCTCCGCGTCGTATTCCCAAAGGTGGAGCATGAGTAATGCGAGGCACAGTCACACGAAGGTCCCCATGAGTTGACGGTCTAGGGTGATGGTGAACATTGGGGCCAGAAGGACCAGGGGCCACCAGCGTTGGGGGGTTGGTGTTTTTTTTCTCACTGGGTAGTAGTTTTTTCCACTGAGGCTTGATGGTGAGAGCCTCATCAGCTAGAGCTGCAGCTTCCTCCACAGTGGCTGGTCTCCTTTCACGCACCCATTCCCGGATCTCAGCGGGGCACTTGAAGTAAAACTGCTCTTTTAGGAGGACCTGGAGGACGGTCTCCAAGGTTAAGGCCTCCTCTGCCTCCAACCAACGATGCCACAGATGTTTGAGTTTGTGGGCATACATCTTGAAGGACACTTCCTCATCACATGCTAGAGTACGGAACTGAGTCCTGTAAGTGTCTGGCGTTACAGCATAATGTTCTAGAATAGTCTGTTTAATATCCGCATACTCACAGTTCCACCGAGGGTCCATAGCTCTATAGGCTGCAGCAGCTCCACCCTCTAAGAGCCCAACCAGATGCCGGACGCGCTCCCTTTCTGGGACTTCCATTAATCGACACTGATGCTCAAAGTCCTGGAAGAAGCCCTCAATGTCACCAGCAGCCTCATTAAACTGCTTGAAGTCTTTGCGGGACACTCTGGGAAGTTCCCTCATGATGGGTGCTGGGGTTACAGTCTGTCTGGAACCTCTCGCGGCTTCCACAGCGAGCTGCTTATCCAGCAATGCCATCTCCTCCATCCTGCGCTCCTTCTCTTCAGCTCCACGCATGGCCTCCCTCTTATCTTCTATGGTGGCCTCATCTCCAAGCAGTGCCATCTTTTCCTTGTACCACACAACCCATTGACTTTTTTGGGTATTCACCTCCGGCTCCCGTCTTTGCTCCCCTTGCTGTGGAAATTGTTCCTCGGTGCCATCTTGCAGGCAAGCGTGTTCCAATGCCTCAATTAGTTGCTCCTTAGAGAGTCCTTTGTAGCCGACACCTAATTCACGGGCCTTTGTTTGTAGACTCGCCACAGTCCAGTTCCTGTATCCTGAGGTTCTGGTTTCAGACGTCGATTGGCTGTTGTCCTCCATTTCTTCTGCTCTGATCCCGCTGCTGCCACCAGTTTGTGACGGGGTGTACATCAGAGCAAAGAGAGACAACAGGCCGAGGATGATCCAACAGGTTTACTAACAGGAATACAGGAACAGCACACGACAAGTCCAAATAAAACAGATTCGGGGGCACCTCCCGATAATCCAAAGTGCCAGATCACAACGTAATAGTCCTTTTCAGAGTCCCAGAAATCCCACACAATCCACTGGACGGCGAGGTCTGTCCGCAGATTCAGATCTCGCTCCCTTCCTCTTCAAAAACTCAACTCCCAACTGCATTTAGAAACAGGAGTGAATTGTTTGAGCTCGTGGGCCCGCCCCTCAAGGGTAGGGGTCTATGCAATGGTTGGGCCCACTAGAAGATTCTAGAAGGTTGGCTCCGAGATGTCTACAGGTTTGTGTAGTTGGCGTTATCCACTGCTTACGAAACAATGAGAAGTTCCCCTGGCTGTGTGGACAAGAGATAATTGCATTATGGGCCCAGAGACACAGGAGATGGGGGGAAGGTATGGTTACTTACATCCCAAGACATTTCAAAGTGTTCAGTAAGTACAACCAAAGGAAAGTGACATCACATCCTGACATAGTATTACAGCAAATACAGTGAGAAGGTAAAATACATCATGACATACACCCAGTATACAGGACAGGAGAAGTGGTACTGTGCAGTGTATATATACAGAATAATACAGGTACTGAGGATTACACCCAGTATACAGGACAGGAGAAGTGGTACTGTGCAGTGTATATATACAGAATAATACAGATACCGAGGATTACACCCAGTATACAGGACAGGAGGAGTGGTACTGTGCAGTGTATATATACAGAATAATACAGATACCGAGGATTACACCCAGTATACAGGACAGGAGGAGTGGTACTGTGCAGTGTATATATACAGAATAATACAGATACTGAGGATTACACCCAGTATACAGGACAGGAGAAGTGGTACTGTGCAGTGTATATATACAGAATAATACAGATACTGAGGATTACACCCACTATACAGGACAGGAGAAGTGGTACTGTGCAGTGTATATATACAGAATAATACAGACACTGAGGATTACACCAAGTATACAGGACAGGAGAAGTGGCACTGTGCAGTGTATATATACAGAATAATACAGATACTGAGGATTACACCCAGTATACAGGACAGGAGAAGTGGCACTGTGCAGTGTATATATACAGAATAATACAGATACTGAGGATTACACCCAGTATACAGGACAGGAGAAGTGGAACTGTGCAGTGTATATATATACAGAATAATACAGATAGTGAGGATTACACCCAGTATACAGGACAGGAGGAGTGGTACTGTGCAGTGTATATATACAGAATAATACAGATACTGAGGATTACACCCAGTATACAGGACAGGAGAAGTGGTACTGTGCAGTGTATATATACAGAATAATACAGATACTGAGGATTACACCCACTATACAGGACAGGAGAAGTGGTACTGTGCAGTGTATATATACAGAATAATACAGACACTGAGGATTACACCCAGTATACAGGACAGGAGAAGTGGCACTGTGCAGTGTATATATACAGAATAATACAGATACTGAGGATTACACCCAGTATACAGGACAGGAGAAGTGGCACTGTGCAGTGTATATATACAGAATAATACAGATACTGAGGATTACACCCAGTATACAGGACAGGAGAAGTGGTACTGTGCAGTGTATATATACAGAATAATACAGGTACTGAGGATTACACCCAGTATACAGGACAGGAGAAGTGGCACTGTGCAGTGTATATATACAGAATAATACAGATACTGAGGATTACACCCAGTATACAGGACAGGAGAAGTGGTACTGTGCAGTGTATATATATACAGAATAATACAGATAGTGAGGATTACACCCAGTATACAGGACAGGAGAAGTGGTACTGTGCAGTGTATATATACAGAATAATACAGGTACTGAGGATTACACCCAGTATACAGGACAGGAGAAGTGGTACTGTGCAGTGTATATATACAGAATAATACAGATACCGAGGATTACACCCAGTATACAGGACAGGAGGAGTGGTACTGTGCAGTGTATATACAGAATAATACAGGTACTGAGGATTACACCCAGTATACAGGACAGGAGAAGTGGCACTGTGCAGTGTATATATATAGAATAATACAGATACTGAGGATTACACCCAGTATACAGGACAGGAGAAGAGGTACTGTGCAGTGTATATATACAGAATAATACAGACACTGAGGATTACACCCAGTATACAGGACAGGAGACGTGGTACTGTGCAGTGTATATATACAGAATAATACAGATACTGAGGATTACACCCAGTATACAGGACAGGAGAAGTGGTACTGTGCAGTGTATATATACAGAATAATACAGATACTGAGGATTACACCCAGTATACAGGGCAGGAGACGTGGTACTGTGCAGTGTATATATACAGAATAATACAGACACTGAGGATTACACCCAGTATACAGGACAGGAGGAGTGGTACTGTGCAGTGTATATACAGAATAATACAGACACTGAGGATTACACCCAGTATACAGGACAGGAGAAGTGGTACTGTGCAGTGTATATATACAGAATAATACAGATACTGAGGATTACACCCAGTATACAGGACAGGAGAAGTGGTACTGTGCAGTGTATATATACAGAATATTACAGATACTGAGGATTACACCCAGTATACAGGACAGGAGACGTGGTACTGTGCAGTGTATATATACAGAATAATACACATACTGAGGATTATACCCAGTATACAGGACAGGAGACGTGGTACTGTGCAGTGTATTTATACAGAATAATACAGACACTGAGGATTACACCCAGTATACAGGACAGGAGGAGTGGTACTGTGCAGTGTATATACAGAATAATACAGACACTGAGGATTACACCCAGTATACAGGACAGGAGAAGTGGTACTGTGCAGTGTATATATACAGAATAATACAGATACTGAGGATTACACCCAGTATACAGGACAGGAGAAGTGGTACTGTGCAGTGTATATATACAGAATAATACAGATACTGAGGATTACACCCAGTATACAGGGCAGGAGACGTGGTACTGTGCAGTGTATATATACAGAATAATACAGACACTGAGGATTACACCCAGTATACAGGACAGGAGGAGTGGTACTGTGCAGTGTATATACAGAATAATACAGACACTGAGGATTACACCCAGTATACAGGACAGGAGAAGTGGTACTGTGCAGTGTATATATACAGAATAATACAGACACTGAGGATTACACCCAGTATACAGGACAGGAGAAGTGGTACTGTGCAGTGTATATATACAGAATAATACAGGTACTGAGGATTACACCCAGTATACAGGACAGGAGAAGTGGTACTGTGCAGTGTATATACATAATAATACAGGTACTGAGGATTACATCCAGTATACAGGACATGAGGAGTGGTACTGTGCAGTGTGTATATACAGAATAATACAGACACTGAGGATTACACCCAGTATACAGGACAGGAGAAGTGGTACTGTGCAGTGTATATATACAGAATAATACAGATACTGAGGATTGCACCCAGTATACAGGACAGGAGAAGTGGCACTGTGCAGTGTATATATACAGAATAATACAGGTACTGAGGATTACACCCAGTATACAGGACAGGAGAAGTGGTACTGTGCAGTGTATATATACAGAATAATACAGATACTGAGGATTGCACCCAGTATACAGGACAGGAGAAGTGGTACTGTGCAGTGTATATACATAATAATACAGGTACTGAGGATTACATCCAGTATACAGGACAGGAGAAGTGGTACTGTGCAGTGTATATATACAGAATAATACAGATACTGAGGATTACACCCAGTATACAGGACAGGAGAAGTGGTACTGTGCAGTGTATATATACAGAATAATACACATACTGAGGATTACACCCAGTATACAGGACAGGAGAAGTGGTACTGTGCAGTGTATATATACAGAATAATACAGATACTGAGGATTACACCCAGTATACAGGACAGGAGAAGTGGTACTGTGCAGTGTATATACAGAATAATACAGACACTGAGGATTATACCCAGTATACAGGACAGGAGAAGTGGTACTGTGCACTGTATATATACAGAATAATACAGATACTGAGGATTATACCCAGTATACAGGACAGGAGAAGTTGTACTGTGCAGTTTATATATACAGAATAATACAGACACTGAGGATTACACCCAGTATACAGGACAGGAGAAGTGGTGCTGTGCAGTGTATATATACAGAATAATACAGACACTGAGGATTACACCCAGTATACAGGACAGGAGAAGTGGTACTGTGCACTGTATATATACAGAATAATACACATACTGAGGATTACATCCAGTATACAGGACAGGAGAAGTGGTACTGTGCACTGTATATATACAGAATAATACAGATACTGAGGATTACACCCAGTACACAGGACTGGAGAAGTGGTACTGTGCAGTGTATATACAGAATAATACAGATACTGAGGATTACACCCAGTATACAGGACAGGAGAAGTGGTACTGTGCAGTGTATATATACAGAATAATACAGGTACTGAGGATTACACCCAGTATACAGGACAGGAGAAGTGGTACTGTGCACTGTATATATACAGAATAGTACAGATACTGAGGATTACACCCAGTATACAGGACAGGAGAAGTGGTACTGTGCACTGTATATATACAGAATAATACAGATACTGAGGATTACACCCAGTATACAGGACAGGAGAAGTGGTACTGTGCAGTGTATATATACAGAATAATACAGATACTGAGGATTATACCCAGTATACAGGACAGGAGGAGTGGTACTGTACAGTGTATATATACAGAATAATACAGATATTGAGGATTACACCCAGTATACAGGACAGGAGAAGAGGTACTGTGCAGTGTATATATACAGAATAATACAGATACTGAGGATTACACCCAGTATACAGGACAGGAGGAGTGGTACTGTACAGTGTATATATACAGAATAATACAGATATTGAGGATTACACCCAGTATACAGGACAGGAGAAGAGGTACTGTGCAGTGTATATATACAGAATAATACAGATACTGAGGATTACACCCAGTATACAGGACAGGAGGAGTGGTACTGTACAGTGTATATATACAGAATAATACAGTTATTGAGGATTACACCCAGTATACAGGACAGGAGAAGAGGTACTGTGCAGTGTATATATACAGAATAATACAGATACTGAGGATTACACCCAGTATACAGGACAGGAGAAGTGGTACTGTGCAGTGTATATACAGAATAATACAGATATTGAGGATTACACCCAGTATACAGGACAGGAGAAGTGGTACTGTGCAATGTATATATACAGAATAATACAGATACTGAGGATTACACCCAGTATACAGGACAGGAGAAGTGGTACTGTGCAGTGTATATACAGAATAATACAGATATTGAGGATTACACCCAGTATACAGGACAGGAGAAGAGGTACTGTGCAGTGTATATATACAGAATAATACAGATACTGAGGATTACACCCAGTATACAGGACAGGAGAAGTGGTACTGTGCAGTGTATATATACAGAATAATACAGATATTGAGGATTACACCCAGTATACAGGACAGGAGAAGTGGTACTGTGCAGTGTATATACAGAATAATACAGATACTGAGGATTACACCCAGTATACAGGACAGGAGAAGTGGTACTGTGCAATGTATATATACAGAATAATACAGATACTGAGGATTACACCCAGTATACAGGACAGGAGAAGTGGTACTGTGCAGTGTGTATATACAGAATAATACAGACACTGAGGATTATACCCAGTATACAGGACAGGAGAAGTGGCACTGTGCAGTGTATATATACAGAATAATACAGATACTGAGGATTACACCCAGTATACAGGATAGGAGAAGTGGTACTGTGCAGTGTATATACAGAATAATACAGATACTGAGGATTACACCCAGTATACAGGACAGGAGGAGTGGTACTGTGCAGTGTATATATACAGAATAATACAGGTACTGAGGATTACACACAGTATACAGGACAGGAGAAGTAGTACTGTGCAGCGTATATATACAGAATAATACAGATACTGAGGATTACACCCAGTATACAGGACAGGAGGAGTGGTACTGTACAGTGTATATATACAGAATAATACAGATACTGAGGATTACACCCAGTATACAGGACAGGAGAAGTGGTACTGTGCAGTGTATATATACAGAATAATACAGATACTGAGGATTACACCCAGTATACAGGATAGGAGAAGTGGTACTGTGCAGTGTATATATACACAGAATAATACAGATCTTGATGTCGCTGTGCAGGTGAGTAGTCGGTAATCTCTGCACAGTGTCGTCTCTTCTCCTTGCTTCCCGTTTCCTCTTTGCTGCTGACATTTGGAATCTAATATTAATGGGAGTGTTTGGCATTTGATGTCTCTGCTGCTGTCATGGCTGCTCAGTATCTGGTGTCGTTCTGCAGGTAACCGGAGCTTTTGGACTTTCTGGCCCAGTCCTGGCCGCGCTGCTGGGAATATCCTGTTCCTTGTGATGCCACACACAGAAATGTGCTGAGAGACATAATATAATGTCGGACATGTCTGCGTCGCTCTGCCCTACCCCGATCAGTGCCACATCAGAGTCTGTCCTCAGGGCAGAGGATTTGCTCTGTTCACAGGCAGCAGAGATATGATGTGGCTGCAGGTTTTCAGGTCTGGTATATATATATATATATATATATATATATATATATATATATATATATATATATATATATATATATAAAATATAATTACACTTGCTTTGTGACTAGTCCTTCTGCACGGTTGTGTTTTCTTGTTGGGGTCGCGTTGCTTCTTTATACTCCAGTGACATCCAAAGCTGCAAGCTTCAGAATATGAGAAATGTCTCTGCTTTCTACCCCTGTGCACAGGCTGTGTGCTGTGTGACAGCTCAGTCCTATTCACTTTCAGGTGTGGAGCTGTAATACCAGACACTACCTGTGCGCTGAGGAGGCGCTGTTTATGTTAGAAAGCGGCCATGGTTCTATAATTCTGCTCTGGGGGCTGCGCGTCATTGCATGGTGCGAGTTATAGTGTATATTGTAATGCAAAGTTCTGCGCAAATTAGGAGGCAGAAGGGGGTGGGATGTGGGGTCAAGAGAGGTCTGGAGGAGGGCAGAGGGGTCTGGAGGAGGGCAGAGGGGTCTATAGGAGGGCGGAGGGGTCTGGAGGTGGACGGAGGGGTTCTGGAGGTGGACAGAGGGGTTCTGGAGGTGGACGGAGGAGGTCTGGAGGGGGACGGAGGGGTTCTGGAGGTGGACGGAGGGGTTCTGGAGGTGGACGAAGGAGTTCTGGAGGAGGACGGAGGAGTCTGGAGGAGTCTGGGAGGAGGAAAGGGGGGGTCTGGAGGAGGAAAGGGGGGGTCTGGAGGAGGAAAGGGGGGGTCTGGAGGAGGAAAGGGGGGGTCTGGAGGAGGACGGAGGAGTCTGGAGGACGGAGGAGTCTGGAGGAGGAAAGGGGGGTTATGGAGGAGGAAAGGGGGGGTCTGGAGGGGGACGGAGGAGTGTGGAGGAGGAAAGGGGGGGGTCTGGAGGAGGACGGAGGAGTCTGGAGGAGGAAAGGGGGGTTATGGAGGAGGACGGAGGAGTCTGGAGGAGGAAAGGGGGGGGGGTCTGGAGGAGGACGGAGGAGTCTGGAGGAGGAAAGGGGGGTTATGGAGGAGGACGGAGGAGTCTGGAGGAGGAAAGGGGGGGGTCTGGAGGAGGAAAGGGGGGGTCTGGAGGAGGACGGAGGAGTCTGGAGGAGGAAAGGGGGGGTCTGGAGGAGGACGGAGGGGTCTTCTCTGCTCAGCAGAACGTGTTATGAATCTGGGGGACTCTGTCAGTCTCGGCCATTGCACTATAATTGCAGCATTATTTCTGTGCTGTGCAGTGTAACCTTACAGTAGAGAATCCTTGCACTCGGTGGTATGTGGCGCTGCATTAGATCCAGTTGCTGGGGATCTGTGGGGTGAGCGCTGGTGTACAGATGGGGTCACCGCGTCTCAGGGACAATCTGGTGGTTTTTTTAATAATTTACATTTGTCTCCCTGTGGTTTGGAAATGTAGCATTTTGATTGGTGCATTAAGGAGCGGGGGCAGCATGGAGGGCGGCTATAGATTCAGCTTTGTGTCCCCGGAGCGCGGATTGTGGCCACATAACCAAGAGGCAGATGACACCATAATCTTGTAAGAACCCTACGTGACGCTATATGTGATGGTCATATCTGATACTTTATGTGACCCCCATATGCAACGCTGTGACGCCATACACGACACCCTACGTGACACTATACATGACACCATACGTGACACTATACATGACACCATACGTGACACTATACATGACACCATACGTGACACTATACATGACCCCATACGTTACACTATACATGACACCATACGTGACACTATACATGACACCATACGTGACACTATACATGACACCATACGTGACACTATACATGACCCCATACGTGACACTATACATGACACCATACTTGACACTATACATGACACCATACTTGACACTATACATGACACCATACGTGACACTATACGTGACCCCATACGTGACACTATACGTGACACCATACGTGACACTATACGTGACCCCATACGTGACCCTATACGTGACACTATACGTGACACCATACGTGACACTATACGTGACACCATACGTGACACTATACGTGACACTATACGTGACACCATACGTGACACTATACGTGACACCATACGTGACACTATACGTGACCCCATACGTGACACTATACGTGACACTATACGTGACACCATACGTGACACTATACGTGACACCATACGTGACACTATACGTGACCCCATACGTGACACTATACGTGACCCCATACGTGACACTATACGTGACACCATACGTGACACCATACGTGACACCATACGTGACACCATACGTGACACTATACGTGACACCATACGTGACACTATACGTGACACTATACGTGACACTATACGTGACACCATACGTGACACCATACGTGACACTATACGTGACACCATACGTGACGCTATATGTGACGCCATACGTGATGGTCATATCTGATACTTTATGTGACCCCCATATGCAACGCTGTGACGCCATACGCGACACTATACATGACACCATACGTGACACCATATGTGACACTTTACATGACCCCATACGTGACACTATACATGACACCATATGTGACACCATACGTGACACCATACGTGATGCCATATGTGACGCCCTATACATGACACCATACGTGACGCCCTATACGTGACGCCCTATACATGACGCCCTATACGTGACGCCCTGTACATGACACCATATGTGACTCCATACGTGACGCCCTATACGTGACGCCCTATACATGACACCATATGTAACTCCATACGTGACGCCCTATACGTGATGCCCTATACATGACACATACGTGACGCACTATACGTGACGCCCTATACGTGACACCCTACGTGACGCCCTATACATGACACCATATGTGACTCCATACGTGACGCCCTGTACATGACACCATATGTGACTCCATACGTGACGCTCTATACATGACACCATATGTGACTCCATACGTGACACCCTATACATGACACCATATGTGACTCCATATGTGATGCCCTATACGTGACGCCCTATACATGACACCATATGTAACTCCATACGTGACGCCCTATACATGACACCATACGTGACGCCCTATACGTGACGCCCTATACGTGACGCCCTATACGTGACGCCCCATACGTGACGCCCCATACGTGACGCCCCATACGTGACGCCCCATACGTGACGCCCCATACGTGACGCCCCATACGTGACGCCCTACGTGCCGTCTCCTGTGATCTTTCGCTGCTTTATATAATGGGATAAAAGTTCCTAAAATGTTCACGTTCGTTATTGTTAATATTAGAAAAAGATCTATAAGTTATGTGTGCGCTTAGATCCGCGGATTATAGAGAAGCCGCGGAATCTTCTGCCGGATCGTCCTCGCACCGGAGCCGTTCAGGGGAGCAGCATGAAGGTTCCCACGCCAGTAACTGGATCAGAAGACGCCATTGTTCTCACCGCCGCACCGGCTCTAATAAAGAGATGACTCCGCGCTCACTACAGAGGGACGGACGCTGCACGGATCATACGGAGAACGCAACTAAATATAACCACCCTCCATTATCACTAAATATTCATCTCTGCAGGGTAGAGACATACAGGATAGAATGGGTACAATGCCTGTCCCTATAGGGCTCCTGCACCCCGTCTACTGCCGCCCCTGTCCTCTGTAGATGGGGCTGGTGTCATATATAGAGCACATACTGAAAATCCGGTTATTCTTCATAGATATCTATGTTTATAATACCGCCATACAGTGCCCATATAAGCGCTCCACACGTATGTAATCTAATAGTACTGCCATACACTGACCATATAAAAGTCCGATAAATGTAAAGATACCACCATACAGTGCCCAAATAAATGATCTGTACATGTTATAATAGTACCGCCATACTGTGGCCAAAGAATGGCTCCAGATATACAAGGACAAAGTGTAATAAGTCATTAAGGGGCGAAAACCAGCTCCCACCTGCACAATACAGGTGCACAGATCCCCGTGTACACCGTGTGCAGAATTATTAGGCAAGTCGTATTTTAGACGATTTTTTTTATAATTGATCAACAACTTTGTTCTCCATCACCCAAAAGACCCATAAATATCAGCGCTTAATATTTTTGGCAGTTGGAGGGGTTAATATTTTGGCAGTTGGAGGGTTTTTTTTAGATTTGGCTTCTTAGGAGGATCTGTTTGTGCAGGTGACTATTACTGTACAGAATTATTAGGCAACTTAATGAAACCCAAATCTATTCCCATCTCACTTGTTTATTGTCACCAGGAAACCAATATAACTGCACAAAATATAGAAATAAACATTCCTGACATGCAAAAACAAACCCAAAAATGAGTGCCCAATATCACCCCCTTTCTTTCTGATGACCCTCAGCAGCCGCCATCCATAGATTCTGTCATTGCTTAATCTGTTTACCATCAACATTGCGTGCAGCAGCCGCCACAGCCTCCAGACTCCACAGCCTCCAGACACCACAGCCTCCAGACTCCACAGCCTCCAGCCACCACAGCCTCCAGACACCAAAGCCTCCAGCCACCACAGCCTCCAGACACCACAGCCTCCAGCCACCACAGCCTCCAGACACCACAGCCTGCAGACACCACAGCCTCCAGACACCGCAGCCTCCAGACACCACAGCCTCCAGACACCACAGCCTCCAGACACCACAGCCTCCAGACACCACAGCCTCCAGACTCCACAGCCTACAGACACCGCAGCCTCCAGACACCACAGCCTCCAGACTCCACAGCCTCCAGCCACCACAGCCTCCAGACACCAAAGCCTCCAGCCACCACAGCCTCCAGACACCACAGCCTCCAGCCACCACAGCCTCCAGACACCACAGCCTGCAGACACCACAGCCTCCAGACACCGCAGCCTCCAGACACCACAGCCTCCAGACACCACAGCCTCCAGACACCACAGCCTCCAGACTCCACAGCCTACAGACACCGCAGCCTCCAGACACCGCAGCCTCCAGCCACCGCTGCCTCCAGCCACCGCTGCCTCCAGCCACCGCAGCCTCCAGCCACCACAGCCTCCAGACACCACAGCCTCCAGCCACCACAGCCTCCAGACACCACAGCCTCCAGACACCACAGCCTCCAGACACCGCAGCCTCCAGCCACCACAGCCTCCAGCCACCACAGCCTCCAGACACCACAGCCTCCAGCCACCACAGCCTCCAGCCACCGCAGCCTCCAGCCACCACAGCCTCCAGACACCGCAGCCTCCAGACACCACAGCCTCCAGACACCACAGCCTCCAGCCACCGCAGCCTCCAGCCACCGCAGCCTCCAGCCACCACAGCCTCCAGCCACCGCAGCCTCCAGACACCGCAGCCTCCAGCCACCGCTGCCTCCAGCCACCGCTGCCTCCAGCCACCGCAGCCTCCAGCCACCACAGCCTCCAGACACTGCTCCCAGAAATGGACTGTTTCCCCTCCCTGTAGATCTCACATTTTATGAGGCACCACAGGTTCTCTATGGGGTTCAGATCAGGGGAACAAGGGGGCCATGTCATTATTTTTTCATCTTTTAGACCTTTACTGGCCAGCCACGCTGTGGAGTAGTTGGATGCATGTGATGGAGCATTGTCCTGTATGAAAATCATATTTTTCTTGAACGATAGCGACTTCTTCCTGTACCACTGCTTGAAGAAGTTGTCTTCCAGAAACTGGCAGTAGGTCTGGGGGTTGAGCTTCACTCCATCCTCAACCCGAAAAGGTCCCACAAGTTGATCTTTGCTGATAACAGCCCATACCAGTACCCCACCTCCACCTTGCTGGCGTCTGAGTCGGAGTGGAGCTCTCTGCCCTTTACTGATCCAGCCTCGGGCCCATCCATCTGCCCATCAAGAGTCACTCTCATTTCATCAGTCCATAAAACCTTTGAAAAATCAGTCTTAAGATATTTCTTGGCCCAGTCTTGAGGTTTTATCTCCTGTTTCTTGGTCAGAGGTGGTGGTTTTCGGCCTTCCTTACCTTGGCCTGTCCCTGAGTATGGCACACCTTGTGCTTTATGATACTCCAGTAACGCTACAGCTCTGAAATATGGACAAACTGGTGGCAAATGGCATCTTGGCAGCTTCACGCTTGATTTTCCTCAATTCATGGGCAGTTATTTTGCGCCTTTTTTGCCCAGCACGCTTCTTGCGACCCTGTTGGCTATTTGCCATGAAACGCTTGATTGTTCGGTGATCACGCTTCAAAAGTTTGGCAATTTATAGACTGCTGCGTCCCTCTACAACACATCGCACAATATGGACTCTTCAGAGCCTGTCACATCTCTCTTCTGACCCATTTTGCCAAAGGAAAGGAAGTTGCCTAATAATTGCGCACCCTTTATATACGGTGTTATGTCATTACACCGCACCCCTCCTCATTACAGAGAGGCACATCACCGGAGTTACTTCATTGGTAGTTGGCTCTCAGCCTATATAGCGCGGAGTAGGACATCATGTATAACAAGTATCATGTGATCACAATACTCATCTGCCTAATAATTCTGCACACAGTGTATATGGGGCAGAGATCCCCGTGTATTTGGGGCACAGATCCCCCCCTAGGGGTGTGAGACCCCGCTTTCTGCGCTGGATGTCGCCCCTCGTTGTGCAGCCGCTTTCATAATCTGTCGCAGGTTAAGTCAAACAAACCATTTCCAGCATAAATAATGAATCGCGATATGAAAGGATTCCATGCTGTGATGTGCGGCCATGACGGATGGGGCCGATCTCCGCCACTGTCAGCGCTTTGATGTCACGGAATCTGGTTTAAATCCTCAGGTCAAATCACAGTGACCTTGACAAGGTCATGGAGTCAGGAGCCGCCTCGGGCAGCACATACATGAGCTCTAATGTTACACAAATACATTCCCATGTACAGCCCCAAAACAGCCGCAACGAGGGGGGAAGCATGGCAGGGGGAAGAGAGAGAGAGAGAGGGAGAGAGAAAGAGAGCGAGAAAAGGAAAGAAAGAAGGAGAGAGAAGGAAAGAGAGAAAGATAGGATATAAAGGAGAGAGAAGGAAAGAGAAAGGAAAGAGAGAAAGAAAGGAAAGAAAGAAGAGAGAGAGGGAGAGAGAGAAAGAGAGGAGAGAAAGGAGAGCAAAAGAGATAGAGAAAGAAGAGAGGAAAAAGAGAGAAGGAGAGAAGGAAAGACAGAAAAAGAGAGGGGGAAAGCGAAAGATAGAAGAGGGAGAGAAAGAGAAAGAGATAAAGGAGAGAGAAAAAGAGAGAGAAAGAGATAAAGGAGAGAGAAAAAGAGAGAAGGAGAGAAGGAAAGACAGAAAAAGAGAGGGGGAAAGAGAAAGATAGAAGAGGGAGACAAAGAGAGAGAAAGAGATAAAGGAGAGAGAAAAAGAGAGAGAAAGAGATAAAGGAGAGAGAAAAAGAGAGAAAGAAAGGGAAAGAGAGGAGATAAAGGAGAGAGAAAAAGAAAGGAGAGAAAGACAAAAACAAGGGAGAGAAAAAGAGAGAGAGAAAGAGAGAGAAAGTGAGAGGGAAAGAAAAAGAAAGAAACAGAGTAAGAAAGAGAAAAAAAAGAGAGAAAAGCAAAGCAGGAGAGAACGAGAGAGAGAGAGAGAGAGAGACAGAGGGAAAGAGAAAGAAAGGAGAGAGAGAGAAAGAGGAAAAAAAAGAGAAAAAAGTGAAAGAGAAAAAGGAGAGAGGGAAAGAAAGCAAGAATGAAAGGAGAGAGGAGAGTATGCTGTCAGACTATGAACACTGATACTTTTTGTTGTTGTTTCATTATTTATTTTGCTACAATTTCTGGTAAATATTGACCCCTGACGATGATGTTTCTTTTCGTTGTTTTGTTTGTGTTTCCGGTGTTCCTGGACCCTTTTCTCTTGTTTCGGGGGTACGTCTCAAAGCCAGGTGCAGTGTTTTCGGGGATGATGTTTCTTTTCCTTATTCTGTGTTTCCAGTGTTTCTGGACCCTTTTCTCGTTATTTCGGGGGTACGGGTCACAGCCAGGTGCAGGGTTTCGGGGTGATGTTTCTTTTCCTTATTCTGTTTGTGTTTCCGGTGTTTCTGGACCCTTTTCTCTTGTTATTTCGGGGGTACGGGTCACAGCCGAGTGCAGGGTTTCGGGGATGATGTTTCTTTTCTTTATTCTGTGTTTCCGGTGTTCCTGGACCCTTTTCTCTTGTGATTTCGGGGGTACGGGTCACAGCCGGTCGCAGGGTTTCGGGGATGATGTTTCTTTTCCTGATTCTGTGTTCCGGTGTTTCTGGACCCTTTTCTCTTGTTTCGGGGGTACAGGTCACAGCCGGGTGCAGTGTTTTCGGGGATGATGTTTCTTTTCCTTATTCTGTGTTTCCGGTGTTCCTGGACCCTTTTCTCTTGTTATTTCGGGGGTACGGGTCACAGCTGGGTGCAGGATTTCGGGGATGATGTTTCTTTTCCTGATTCTGTGTTCCGGTGTTTCTGGACCCTTTTCTCTTGTTTCGGGGGTACGGGTCACAGCCAGGTGCAGGATTTCGGGGATGATGTTTCTTTTCCTGATTCTGTGTTTCCGGTGTTCCTGGACCCTTTTCTCTTGTTATTTCGGGGGTACGGGTCACAGCCGGCGGCAGGGGTTTCGGGGACAGTGTTTTTAGCTCCTCGCTCTCCTCCTGAACTCTCTGCATCTACATTAGTTCTCTCCATTAGTAGACTTTGTGCGGCTTTATGAGCGCTGGGCACATCTTCTCCGCTGGAGGGAGATTTATAATGTACAGTAAGTGATAATTCCTTCTGGATTTTTTTTTTCCGCAGTGTCAGTGTTCAATGACAGAGAATGTGAGAAGAGGGAGGGCGGCACAAATCTGGTGTCAGCAATGGCGGCATGAGGGTACAACAGGGCGAATAGTACAAAACATGGTGATAGAGGGGTGATGTGAGTTCAGCAGAGCGGGGATTACTCTGGAAACCGAACCCTAAAACATTCCATACCGCATTCCACACACCCCCATTTTCTTTGTTCTCCTCACTTCCAGGATAGCTGATGCCGGCCATCACCTGCACCCCCATTTGTGGTGGTACCCACATATGAAGAGCAGGGAGAGTGATAATGTCCATATATAATAAAGCAAACTGATTCCACAGCCCTTATTGCAGCTGCCAGGGGCGGACACGTACCATATGGGTCCCCCTCATATACTGTAACATATTCCGGCACAGAGTGCCCCTTTTACATCTCGTTTCATCAGGTATTGTCAGCCAGAGTCACCGATCATGGCCACAACACAGTGATCACAGCAAACCTAATCCCCCTCCATGAACAATGACCTCTGCAAATGGACAGTGAACACAGCAAACCTAATCCTCCTCCATGAACAATGACCTCTGCAAATGGACAGTGATCACAGCAAACCTAATCCCCCTCCCTGCACAATGACCTCTGCAAATGGACAGTGATCACAGCAAACCTAATCCCCCTCCCTGCACAATGACTTCTGCACAAGTCATAGACCATGCCCACAACACCACATGTGTCAGTAGATGGTGTTCACAGCTTACATAATCCTTCTTCCTGCACAGGTCACAGAGCATGCCCACAACCCTCTAGCATAGAAGTCACTAGTGAAAGTCACAGCTCACCTCCACCTCTGTAATGAGCCTCTCGATGAAGGTTCCCTGTAACAAGATATCTGGTGAAGGTGCCCTGTAATGAGACACGTGGTGAAGGTGCCCTGTAATGAGACACGTGGTGAAGGTGCCCTGTAATGAGGCACGTGGTGAAGGTGCCCTGTAATGAGACACGTGGTGAAGGTGCCCTGTAATGAGACACGTGGTGAAGGTGCCCTGTAATGAGACACGTGGCGAAGGTGCCTTGTAATGAGACACGTGGTGAAGGTGCCTTGTAATGAGACACGTGTGAAGGTGCCTTGTAATGAGACACGTGGTGAAGGTGCCCTGTAATGAGACACGTGGTGAAGGTGCCCTGTAATGAGACACGTGGTGAAGGTGCCTTGTAATGAGACACGTGGTGAAGGTGCCTTGTAATGAGACACGTGGTGAAGGTGCCTTGTAATGAGACACCTGATGAAGGTGCCCTGTAATGAGACACCTGATGAATGTGCCCTGTACTGAGACACCTGGTGAAGGTGCCTTGTAATGAGGCACGTGGTGAAGGTGCCTTGTAATGAGACACATGGAGAAGGTGCCTTGTAATGAGACAAGTGGTGAAGGTGCCCTGTAATGAGACACGTGGTGAAGGTGCCCTGTAATGAGACACGTGGTGAAGGTGCCTTGTAATGAGACACGTGGTGAAGGTGCCTTGTAATGAGACACGTGGTGAAGGTGCCTTGTAATGAGACACGTGGTGAAGGTGCCTTGTAATGAGACACGTGGTGAAGGTGCCTTGTAATGAGACACGTGGTGAAGGTGCCTTGTAATGAGTGAGACTCCTGGTGAAGGTGCCCTGTAATGAGTGAGACTCCTGGTGAAAATGCCTTGTAACTTGTAATGAGACACCTGGTAAAAGTGCCCTGTAATGAGACACCTGGTGAAGGTGCCCTGTAATGAGACACCTGGTGAAGGTGCCCTGTAATGAGACAGCCGATCAAGGTGCCCTGTAATGAGACACCTGGTAAAAGTGCCCTGTAATGAGACTCCAGGTGAAGGTGCCCTGTAACAAGATATCTGGTAAAGGTGCCCTGTAATGAGACACGTGGTGAAGGTGCCCTGTAATGAGGCACGTGGTGAAGGTGCCCTGTAATGAGACACGTGGTGAAGGTGCCCTGTAATGAGACATGTGGTGAAGGTGCCCTGTAATGAGACACCTGATGAAGGTGCCCTGCAATGAGACACGTGGTGAAGGTGACTTGTAATGAGACACGTGGTGAAGGTGCCTTTGTAATGAGACACATGGTGAAGGTGCCTTGTAATGAGTGAGACTCCTGGTGAAAATGCCTTGTAATGAGTGAGACTCCTGGTGAAAATGCCTTGTAATGAGACACCCGATGAAGGTGCCCTGTAATGAGACACCTGGTAAAAGTGCCCTGTAATGAGACTCCAGGTTAAGGTGCCCTGTAATGAGACACGTGGTGAAGGTGCCCTGTAATGAGACACGTGGTGAAGGTGCCCTGTAATGAGGCACGTGGTGAAGGTGCCCTGTAATGAGGCACGTGGTGAAGGTGCCCTGTAATGACACGTGGTGAAGGTGCCCTGTAATAAGACACGTGGTGAAGGTGCCTTGTAATGAGACACGTGGTGAAGGTGCCCTGTAATGAGACACGTGGTGAAGGTGCCCTGTAATGAGACACCCGATGAAGGTGCCCTGTAATGAGACACGTGGTGAAGGTGCCCTGTAATGAGACACGTGGTGAAGGTGCCTTGTAATGAGACACGTGGTGAAGGTGCCCTGTAATGAGACACGTGGTGAAGGTGCCCTGTAATGAGACACCTGATGAAGGTGCCCTGTAATGAGACACGTGGTGAAGGTGCCTTGTAATGAGACACGTGGTGTAGGTGCCTTGTAATCAGACACGTGGTGAAGGTGCCCTGTAATGAGACACCTGGTAAAAGTGCCCTGTAATGAGACACCTGGTGAAGGTGCCCTGTAATGAGACACCTGGTGAAGGTGCCCTGTAATGAGACAGCCGATCAAGGTGCCCTGTAATGAGACACCTGGTAAAAGTGCCCTGTAATGAGACTCCAGGTGAAGGTGCCCTGTAATGAGACTCCAGGTGAAGGTGCCCTGTATCAAGATATCTGGTGAAGATGCCCTATAATGAGACTCCTGGTGAAGGTGCCCTGTAATGAGACACCTGATGAAGGTGCCCTGTAATGAGACACCTGGTGAAGGTGCCCTGTAATGAAACACCTGGTGAAGGTGCCCTGTAATGAGACACCTGGTGAAGGTGCCCTGTAATGAGACACCTGGTGAAGGTGCCTTGTAATGAGACTTCTGGTGAAGGTGCCCTGTAATGAGACACCTGGTGAAGGTGCCCTGTAATGAGACACCTGGTAAAAGTGCCCTGTAATGAGACTCCAGGTGAAGGTGCCCTGTAATGAGACTCCAGGTGAAGGTGCCCTGTAATGACACACGTGGTGAAGGTGCCCTGTAATGAGACACGTGGTGAAGGTGCCCTGTAATGAGACACCCGATGACGGTGCCCTGTAATGAGACACGTGGTGAAGGTGCCCTGTAATGAGACACGTGGTGAAGGTGCCCTGTAATGAGACACGTGGTGAAGGTGCCTTGTAATGAGACACGTGGTGAAGGGCCCTGTAATGAGACACGTGGTGAAGGTGCCCTGTAATGAGACACGTGGTGAAGGTGCCCTGTAATGAGACACGTGGTGAAGGTGCCCTGTAATGAGACACGTGGTGAAGGTGCCCTGTAATGAGACACCTGATGAAGGTGCCCTGTAATGAGACACGTGGTAAAGGTGCCTTGTAATGAGACAAGTGGTGTAGGTGCCTTGTAATGAGACACGTGGTGAAGGTGCCCTGTAATGAGACACCTGGTAAAAGTGCCCTGTAATGAGACACCTGGTGAAGGTGCCCTGTAATGAGACACCTGGTGAAGGTGCCCTGTAATGAGACAGCCGATCAAGGTGCCCTGTAATGAGACACCTGGTAAAAGTGCCCTGTAATGAGACTCCAGGTGAAGGTGCCCTGTAATGAGACACGTGGTGAAGGTGCCCTGTAATGAGACACGTGGTGAAGGTGCCCTGTAATGAGGCACGTGGTGAAGGTGCCCTGTAATGAGACACGTGGTGAAGGTGCCCTGTAATGAGACATGTGGTGAAGGTGCCCTGTAATGAGACACCTGATGAAGGTGCCCTGCAATGAGACACGTGGTGAAGGTGCCTTGTAATGAGACACGTGGTGAAGGTGCCTTTGTAATGAGACACATGGTGAAGGTGCCTTGTAATGAGTGAGACTCCTGGTGAAAATGCCTTGTAATGAGTGAGACTCCTGGTGAAAATGCCTTGTAATGAGACACCCGATGAAGGTGCCCTGTAATGAGACACCTGGTAAAAGTGCCCTGTAATGAGACTCCAGGTTAAGGTGCCCTGTATCAAGATATCTGGTGAAGATGCCCTATAATGAGACTCCTGATGAAGGTGCCCTGTAATGAGACACCTGGTGAAGGTGCCCTGTAATGAGACACCTGGTGAAGGTGCCCTGTAATGAGACACCTGGTGAAGGTGCCCTGTAATGAGACACCTGGTGAAGGTGCCTTGTAATGAGACTTCTGGTGAAGGTGCCCTGTAATGAGACACCTGGTGAAGGTGCCCTGTAATGAGACACCTGGTAAAGGTGCCCTGTAATGAGACAGCCGATCAAGGTGCCCTGTAATGAGACACCTGGTAAAAGTGCCCTGTAATGAGACTCCAGGTGAAGGTGCCCTGTAATGAGACTCCAGGTGAAGGTGCCCTGTAATGAGACACGTGGTGAAGGTGCCCTGTAATGAGACACGTGGTGAAGGTGCCCTGTAATGAGACACCCGATGACGGTGCCCTGTAATGAGACACGTGGTGAAGGTGCCTTGTAATGAGACACGTGGTGAAGGTGCCCTGTAATGAGACACGTGGTGAAGGTGCCTTGTAATGAGACACGTGGTGAAGGTGCCCTGTAATGAGACACGTGGTGAAGGTGCCCTGTAATGAGACACGTGGTGAAGGTGCCCTGTAATGAGACACGTGGTGAAGGTGCCCTGTAATGAGACACGTGGTGAAGGTGCCCTGTAATGAGACACGTGGTGAAGGTGCCCTGTAATGAGACACCTGATGAAGGTGCCCTGTAATGAGACACGTGGTAAAGGTGCCTTGTAATGAGACACGTGGTGTAGGTGCCTTGTAATGAGACACGTGGTGAAGGTGCCCTGTAATGAGACACCTGGTAAAAGTGCCCTGTAATGAGACACCTGGTGAAGGTGCCCTGTAATGAGACACCTGGTGAAGGTGCCCTGTAATGAGACAGCCGATCAAGGTGCCCTGTAATGAGACACCTGGTGAAGGTGCCCTGTAATGAGACTCCTGATGAAGGTGCCCTGTAATGAGACACCTGATGAAGGTGCCCTGTAATGAGACTCCTGATGAAGGTGCCCTGTAATGAGACAACTGGTAAAGGTGCCCTGTAATGAGACACCTGGTGAAGGTGCCCTGTAATGAGACACCTGGTGAAGGTGCCCTGTAATGAGACACCTGGTGAAGGTGCCCTGTAATGAGACACCTGGTGAAGGTGCCCTGTAATGAGACACCTGGTGAAGGTGCCCTGTAATGAGACACCTGGTGAAGGTGCCCTGTAATGAGACTCCAGGTGAAGGTGCCCTGTATCAAGATATCTGGTGAAGATGCCCTATAATGAGACTCCTGGTGAAGGTGCCCTGTAATGAGACACCTGATGAAGGTGCCCTGTAATGAGACACCTGGTGAAGGTGCCCTGTAATGAGACACCTGGTGAAGGTGCCCTGTAATGAGACACCTGGTGAAGGTGCCCTGTAATGAGACACCTGGTGAAGGTGCCTTGTAATGAGACTTCTGGTGAAGGTGCCCTGTAATGAGACACCTGGTAAAGGTGCCGTCTAATGAGACACCTGGTGAAGGTGCCCTGTAATGAGACACCTGGTGAAGGTGCCCTGTAATGAGACACCTGGTGAAGGTGACCTGTAATTAGACTTCTGGTGAAGGTGCCCTGTAATGAGACACCTGGTGAAGGTGCTTTGTAATGAGACTCCTGGTGAAGGTGCCCTGTAATGAGACTCCTGGTGAAGGTGCCCTGTAATGAGACTCCTGGTGAAGGTGCCCTGTAATGAGATACCTGATGAAGGTGCCCTGTAATGAGACTCCTGGTGAAGGTGCCCTGTAATGAGACACCTGGTAAAGGTGCCCTGTAATGAGACACCTGGTGAAGGTGCCCTGTAATGAGACACCTGGTGAAGGTGCCCTGTAATGAGACACCTGGTGAAGGTGCCCAGTAATGAGACTCCTGATGAAGGTGCCCTGTAATGAGACACCTGATGAAGGTGCCCTGTAATGAGACTCCTGATGAAGGTGCCCTGTAATGAGACAACTGGTAAAGGTGCCCTGTAATGAGACACCTGGTGAAGGTGCCCTGTAATGAGACACCTGGTGAAGGTGCCCTGTAATGAGACACCTGGTGAAGGTGCCCTGTAATGAGACACCTGGTGAAGGTGCCCTGTAATGAGACACCTGGTGAAGGTGCCCTGTAATGAGACACCTGGTGAAGGTGCCCTGTAATGAGACACCTGGTGAAGGTGCCCTGTAATGAGACACCTGGTGAAGGTGCCCTGTAATGAGACACCTGGTGAAGGTGCCTTGTAATGAGACTTCTGGTGAAGGTGCCCTGTAATGAGACACCTGGTAAAGGTGCCCTCTAATGAGACACCTGGTGAAGGTGCCCTGTAATGAGACACCTGGTGATGAGACACCTGGTGAAGGTGCTTTGTAATGAGACTCCTGGTGAAGGTGCCCTGTAATGAGACTCCTGGTGAAGGTGCCCTGTAATGAGACTCCTGGTGAAGGTGCCCTGTAATGAGACTCCTGGTGAAGGTGCCCTGTAATGAGATACCTGATGAAGGTGCCCTGTAATGAGACTCCTGGTGAAGGTGCCCTGTAATGAGACACCTGGTAAAGGTGCCCTGTAATGAGACACCTGGTGAAGGTGCCCTGTAATGAGACACCTGGTGAAGGTGCCCTGTAATGAGACACCTGGTGAAGGTGCCCTGTAATGAGACACCTGGTGAAGGTGCCCTGTAATGAGACACCTGGTGAAGGTGCCCTGTAATGAGACACCTGGTGAAGGTGCCCTGTAATGAGACACCTGGTGAAGGTGCCTTGTAATGAGACTTCTGGTGAAGGTGCCCTGTAATGAGACACCTGGTGAAGGTGCCCTGTAATGAGACACCTGGTAAAGGTGCCCTGTAATGAGACACCTGGTGAAGGTGCCCTGTAATGAGACACCTGGTGAAGGTGCCCTGTAATGAGACTCCTGGTGAAGTTGCCCTGTAATGAGACTCCTGGTGAAGTTGCCTTGTAATTAGACTTCTGGTGAAGGTGCCCTGTAATGACACACCTGGTGAAGGTGCCCTGTAATAAGACACGTGGTGAAGGTGCCTTGTAATGAGACACGTGGTGAAGGTGCCCTGTAATGAGACACGTGGTGAAGGTGCCCTGTAATGAGACACCCGATGAAGGTGCCCTGTAATGAGACACGTGGTGAAGGTGCCCTGTAATGAGACACGTGGTGAAGGTGCCCTGTAATGAGACACGTGGTGAAGGTGCCTTGTAATGAGACACGTGGTGAAGGTGTCCTGTAATGAGACACGTGGTGAAGGTGCCCTGTAATGAGACACCTGATGAAGGTGCCCTGTAATGAGACACGTGGTGAAGGTGCCTTGTAATGAGACACGTGGTGTAGGTGCCTTGTAATGAGACACGTGGTGAAGGTGCCCTGTAATGAGACACCTGGTAAAAGTGCCCTGTAATGAGACACCTGGTGAAGGTGCCCTGTAATGAGACACCTGGTGAAGGTGCCCTGTAATGAGACAGCCGATCAAGGTGCCCTGTAATGAGACACCTGGTAAAAGTGCCCTGTAATGAGACTCCAGGTGAAGGTGCCCTGTAATGAGACTCCAGGTGAAGGTGCCCTGTATCAAGATATCTGGTGAAGATGCCCTATAATGAGACTCCTGGTGAAGGTGCCCTGTAATGAGACACCTGATGAAGGTGCCCTGTAATGAGACACCTGGTGAAGGTGCCCTGTAATGAGACACCTGGTGAAGGTGCCCTGTAATGAGACACATGGTGAAGGTGCCCTGTAATGAGACACCTGGTGAAGGTGCCTTGTAATGAGACTTCTGGTGAAGGTGCCCTGTAATGAGACACCTGGTGAAGGTGCCCTGTAATGAGACACCTGGTAAAGGTGCCCTGTAATGAGACAGCCGATCAAGGTGCCCTGTAATGAGACTCCTGGTGAAGGTGCCCTGTAATGAGACACCTGGTGAAGGTGCCCTGTAATGAGACTCCTGGTGAAGTTGCCCTGTAATGAGACTCCTGGTGAAGTTGCCTTGTAATTAGACTTCTGGTGAAGGTGCCCTGTAATGAGACACCTGGTGAAGGTGCCCTGTAATGAGACACCTGGTGAAGGTGACCTGTAATTAGACTTCTGGTGAAGGTGCCCTGTAATGAGACTTCTGGTGAAGGTGCCCTGTAATGAGACTCCTGGTGAAGGTGCTTTGTAATGAGACTCCTGGTGAAGGTGCCCTGTAATGAGACTCCTGGTGAAGGTGCCCTGTAATGAGACACCTGATGAAGGTGCCCTGTAATGAGACTCCTGGTGAAGGTGCCCTGTAATGAGACACCTGGTGAAGGTGCCCTGTAATGAGACACCTGGTGAAGGTGCCCTGTAATGAGACCTGGTGAAGGTGCCCTGTAATGAGACTCCTGATGAAGGTGCCCTGTAATGAGACACCTGATGAAGGTGCCCTGTAATGAGACTCCTGATGAAGGTGCCCTGTAATGAGACACCTGGTAAAGGTGCCCTGTTATGAGACACCTGGTGAAGGTGCCCTGTAATGAGACACCTGGTGAAGGTGCCCTGTAATGAGACACCTGGTGAAGGTGCCCTGTAATGAGACACCTGGTGAAGGTGCCCTGTAATGAGACACCTGGTGAAGGTGCCCTGTAATGAGACACCTGGTGAAGGTGCCCTGTAATGAGACACCTGGTGAAGGTGCCCTCTAATGAGACACCTGGTGAAGGTGCCTTGTAATGAGACTTCTGGTGAAGGTGCCCTGTAATGAGACACCTGGTGAAGGTGCCCTGTAATGAGACACCTGGTAAAGGTGCCCTGTAATGAGACACCTGGTGAAGGTGCCCTGTAATGAGACACCTGGTGAAGGTGCCCTGTAATGAGACACCTGGTGAAGGTGCCCTGTAATGAGACTCCTGGTGAAGTTGCCCTGTAATGAGACTCCTGGTGAAGTTGCCTTGTAATTAGACTTCTGGTGAAGGTGCCCTGTAATGAGACACCTGGTGAAGGTGCCCTGTAATGAGACACCTGGTGAAGGTGCTTTGTAATGAGACTCCTGGTGAAGGTGCCCTGTAATGAGACTCCTGGTGAAGGTGCCCTGTAATGAGACACCTGATGAAGATGCCCTGTAATGAGACTCCTGGTTAAGGTGCCCTGTAATGAGACACCTGGTAAAGGTGCCCTGTAATGAGACACCTGGTGAAGGTGCCCTGTAATGAGACACCTGGTGAAGGTGCCCTTTAATGAGACACCTGGTGAAGGTGCCCTGTAATGAGACTCCTGATGAAGGTGCCCTGTAATGAGACACCTGATGAAGGTGCCCTGTAATGAGACACCTGGTAAAGGTGCCCTGTAATGAGACACCTGGTGAAGGTGCCCTGTAATGAGACACCTGGTGAAGGTGCCCTGTAATGAGACACCTGGTGAAGGTGCCCTGTAATGAGACACGTGGTGAAGGTGCCCTGTAATGAGACACGTGGTGAAGGTGCCCTGTAATGAGACACCTGGTGAAGGTGCCCTGTAATGAGACACCTGGTGAAGGTGCCCTGTAATGAGACACCTGGTGAAGATGCCCTGTAATGAGACACGTGGTGAAGGTGCCCTGTAATGAGACACCTGGTGAAGGTGCCCTGTAATGAGACACCTGGTGAAGGTGCCCTGTAATGAGACACCTGGTGAAGGTGCCCTGTAATGAGACTCCTGGTGAAGGTGCCCTGTAATGAGACACCTGGTGAAGGTGCCCTGTAATGAGACTCCTGGTGAAGGTGCCTTGTAATGAGACTTCTGGTGAAGGTGCCCTGTAATGAGACACCTGGTGAAGGTGCCCTGTAATGAGACTCCTGGTGAAGGTGCCCTGTAATGAGACACCTGGTGAAGGTGCCCTGTAATGAGACTCCTGGTGAAGGTGCCTTGTAATGAGACTTCTGGTGAAGGTGCCCTGTAATGAGACACCTGGTGAAGGTGCCCTGTAATGAGACTCCTGGTGAAGGTGTCCTATAATGAGACACTTGATAAAAGTGCCTTGTAACGAGTCTCCCCGTGAGAGTATTTTCGGTGGAGGTGTCCTGTAACGAGACTGCTGCTCTCCTATAGTTGCTGAGATAACGGGAATTGCTGCGTGACATCTCTGTGTCTCGTCGTTCCTCCGGTCTTTGTGTCTCCTCGC
This sequence comes from Anomaloglossus baeobatrachus, assembly GCF_048569485.1. Lineage (NCBI taxonomy): Eukaryota > Metazoa > Chordata > Amphibia > Anura > Aromobatidae > Anomaloglossus > Anomaloglossus baeobatrachus. The sequence goes on from NW_027444135.1 coordinate 155,964, forward strand.
TACAAGAGCAAAGTCTCCTCAAATCTCATCTTCTCGATAATAAGATCCAATTTCCTGCCTCCGTCTCCTCCGAGCACAACTTCATTTACATCCGAATAGAAATCTCTGTGTAGAAACTTCTGTCAGTTGATTTGTGTCCACACTTTATCCGGACGCTCGTGTTTATATCAATATCTCCATCTCCGACCAATTTATCCGAACCGTCGTCTCCTCTCCATCAGCGTTCATTACCAGCGGCACCGCCAATGTCACCGCCACCAGGAAGGCAACATCTTCTACACTGATACACACAAAGTCACCAGAGAGGGGTCTACTACACTGATACACACCGCCACCAGAGAGGCAACGTCTACTACACTGATACACACCACCACCAGAGAGACAACGTCTACTACACTGATACACACCACCACCAGAGAGACAACGTCTACTACACTGATACACACCGCCACCAGAGAGACAACGTCTACTACACTGATACACACCGCCACCAGAGAGACAACGTCTACTACACTGATACACACCGCCACCAGAGAGACAACGTCTACTACACTGATACACACCACCACCAGAGAGACAACGTCTACTACACTGATACACACCGCCACCAGAGAGACAACGTCTACTACACTGATACACACCGCCACCAGAGAGACAACGTCTACTACACTGATACACACCACCACCAGAGAGGCAACGTCTACTACACTGATACACACCACCACCAGAGAGGGGTCTACTACACTGATACACACCACCACCAGAGAGACAATGTCTACTACACTGATACACACCGCCACCAGAGAGACAACGTCTACTACACTGATACACACCACCACCAGAGAGGGGTCTACTACACTGATACACACCGCCACCAGAGAGACAACGTCTACTACACTGATACACACCACCAAGAGAGACAACGTCTACTACACTGATACACACCACCACCAGAGAGACAACGTCTACTACACTGATACACACCACCACCAGAGAGGGGTCTACTACACTGATACACACCGCCACCAGAGAGACAACGTCTACTACACTGATACACACCGCTACGAGAGAGACAACGTCTACTACACTGATACACACCGCCACCAGAGAGACAACGTCTACTACACTGATACACACCGCCACCAGAGAGACAACGTCTACTACACTGATACACACCACCACCAGAGAGGGGTCTACTACACTGATACACACCGCCACCAGAGAGACAACGTCTACTACACTGATACACACCACCAAGAGAGACAACGTCTACTACACTGATACACACCGCCACCAGAGAGACAACGTCTACTACACTGATACACACCACCACCAGAGAGGGGTCTACTACACTGATACACACCGCCACCAGAGAGACAACGTCTACTACACTGATACACACCGCTACCAGAGAGACAACGTCTACTACACTGATACACACCACCACCAGAGAGACAACGTCTACTACACTGATACACACTGCCACCAGAGAGACAACGTCTACTACACTGATACACACCACCACCAGAGAGGGGTCTACTACACTGATACACACCGCCACCAGAGAGGCAACGTCTACTACACTGATACACACCACCAAGAGAGACAACGTCTACTACACTGATACACACCACCACCAGAGAGACAACGTCTACTACACTGATACACACCACCACCAGAGAGGGGTCTACTACACTGATACACACCACCACCAGAGAGACAACGTCTACTACACTGATACACCGCCACCAGAGAGACAACGTCTACTACACTGATACACACCACCACCAGAGAGACAACGTCTACTACACTGATACACACCGCCACCAGAGAGGCAACGTCTACTACACTGATACACACCACCACCAGAGAGGCAACGTCTACTACACTGATACACACCGCCACCAGAGAGACAACGTCTACTACACTGATACACACCACCACCAGAGAGACAACGTCTACTACACTGATACACACCGCCACCAGAGAGACAACGTCTACTACACTGATACACATCGCCACCAGAGAGACAACGTCTACTACACTGATACACACCGCCACCAGAGAGACAACGTCTACTACACTGATACACACCACCACCAGAGAGACAACGTCTACTACACTGATACACACCGCCACCAGAGAGACAACGTCTACTACACTGATACACACCGCCACCAGAGAGGCAACGTCTACTACACTGATACACACCGCCACCAGAGAGGGGTCTACTACACTGATACACACCGCCACCAGAGAGACATCGTCTACTACACTGATACACACCGCCACCAGAGAGACAACGTCTACTACACTGATACACACCGCCACCAGAGAGACAATGTCTACTACACTGATACACACCACCACCAGAGAGACAACGTCTGCTACACTGATACACACCACCACCAGAGAGACACCGTCTACTACACTGATACACACCGCCACCAGAGAGACAACGTCTGCTACACTGATACACACCGCCACCAGAGAGGGGTCTGCTACACTGATACACACCACCACCAGAGAGACAACGTCTGCTACACTGATACACACCGCCACCAGAGAGACAACGTCTGCTACACTGATACACACCGCCACCAGAGAGGGGTCTGCTACACTGATACACACCACCACCAGAGAGACAACGTCTTCTACACTGATACACACCGCCACCAGAGAGGGGTCTGCTACACTGATACACACCGCCACCAGAGAGGCAACGTCTACTACACTGATACACACTGCCACCAGAGAGACAACGTCTACTACACTGATACACACCGCCACCAGAGAGGCAACGTCTACTACACTGATACACACCACCACCAGAGAGACAACGTCTACTACACTGATACACACCGCCACCAGAGAGACAACGTCTACTACACTGATACACACCGCCACCAGAGAGACAACGTCTACTACACTGATACATACTGTGAAGATGTAATTTACCCTCTCACTGTATATGCTGTACAGATTCCTATTTCAAGCTGGGTTCATTGTCTTATTTGAACTACTTCTGTGTACATTTCTATTGTTGTAGGTAATCACCCCCCCCCCCTAAAATGCAAGGTTATATCCTCTTGAGGCACTTCCATCCCTGGGAGTAGGGGGAGGTGGGCCTAGAGTCCAACTAGTGTAAACTCTGCTTACCTGGGAGATTCAGGCAGAGTGAGCTGAAACTTGAAGGGAGCAGGAGCCCCAGCCTGGGTGGCTGTGGACACGGACGGAGCTAGGCCTGTGTGGCGGCCCGTGGGATTGTGTGGAACTCTTTGGACTACTGTAAGGACGATTGCTTTGTAATCCGGTCCGAGGATTGTCGGGAAGGGCCCCCGAATCTGTTTTACGTGGACTTATCGTGTGCTGTTCTTGCATTCCTGTTAATAAACCTGTTGGATCGTCCCTCGGCCTCGTCCATCCTTTGCTCTGTTGTACACCCCCGTCACACATACCACCACCAGAGAGACAACGTCTGCTACACTGATACACACCACCACCAGAGAGACAACGTGTACTACATTGATACACACCACCACCAGAGAGACAACGTCTACTACACTGATACACACCACCACCAGAGAGACAACGTCTACTACACTGATACACACCACCACCAGAGAGACAACGTCTACTACACTGATACACACTGCCACCAGAGAGACAACGTCTACTACACTGATACACACCGCCACCAGAGAGACCACGTCTACTACACTGATACACACCGCCACCAGAGAGACAACGTCTGCTACACTGATACACACCGCCACCAGAGAGACCACGTCTACTACACTGATACACACCGCCACCAGAGAGACAACGTCTGCTACACTGATACACACCGCCACCAGAGAGACAACGTCTACTACACTGATACACACCGCCACCAGAGAGACATCGTCTACTACACTGATACACACCGCCACCAGAGAGACAACGTCTACTACACTGATACACACCGCCACCAGAGAGACAACGTCTACTACACTGATACACACCGCCACCAGAGAGACAACGTCTACTACACTGATACACACCGCCACCAGAGAGACCACGTCTACTACACTGATACACACCGCCACCAGAGAGACAACGTCTACTACACTGATACACACCGCCACCAGAGAGACCACGTCTACTACACTGATACACACCGCCACCAGAGAGACAACGTCTGCTACACTGATACACACCACCACCAGAGAGACAACGTCTACTACACTGATACACACCGCCACCAGAGAGACAACGTCTACTACACTGATACACACCGCCACCAGAGAGACCACGTCTACTACACTGATACACACCACCACCAGAGAGACAACGTCTACTACACTGATACACACCGCCACCAGAGAGACAACGTCTGCTACACTGATACACACCGCCACCAGAGAGACAACGTCTGCTACACTGATACACACCACCACCAGAGAGACAACGTCTACTACACTGATACACACCGCCACCAGAGAGACAACGTCTACTACACTGATACACACCGCCACCAGAGAGGCAACGTCTACTACACTGATACACACCACCACCAGAGAGACAATGTCTACTACACTGATACACACCACCACCAGAGAGGCAACGTCTACTACACTGATACACACCGCCACCAGAGAGGCAACGTCTACTGCACTGATACACACCGCCACCAGAGAGGCAACGTCTACTGCACTGATACACACCGCCTCATTCATCGAACTGCTCCTCGGTGTCATCCCCTGGAAAGTCTGTAGTAAGTCTAATCAGGGGTGGCCACTGAGAGCAATGGGCCCCTTTGCAAGAATTGTGTATGGCCCCCCATCCCCCCGAGGCAAAAAGTCACCTCTGGGACTCGCAGAGCAGAGTGTCCCGGAGAGACTGTAGCAACGTTATTGAGAGGAGGAGGAGGAGGAGGACACCAGAGAGCAGCGGGAAGTGAGGATATTATCACACATTACATGCACATACACACATCAGTGAATACAAAATGTAATGGGAGGCTTCCTTAACAATGATAAGGTTCTTACCAGAAAACAAATCTACCTCTATAATGCCCACCCACGCTCCCACTTCAACATATAGTTCCCCTACTTCACCATACACTCCCACTTCTTCATACAATCCCCCCTATGCTCCCACTTATCCATACTGTCCCCCCAAGTTCTTACCTTTCCATACTGTTCCCACCTTCTTCATACTGTTCCTTCACTTCTTAATACTGTGCCCCCATTTTCCATGTGACCCACCCACAATGCTCTCTCTCACGCTGCATGGTGACGTCTGTGCTCGGCGCTGCATGGTGACATCGGTGCTCGGCGCTGAATGGTGATGTCTCTGCTCGGCGCTGCATGGTGACATCGGTGCTCAGCGCTGCATGGTGACGTCTGTGCTCGGCGCTGCATGGTGACATCGGTGCTCAGCGCTGCATGGTGACGTCTGTGCTCGGCGCTGCGTGGTGACGTCGGTGCTCGGTGCTGCGTGCTGACGTCTGTGCTCGGCGCTGCGTGGTGACGTCTGTGCTCGGCGCTGCATGGTGACATCGGTGCTCGGCGCTGCATGGTGACATCGGTGCTCCGCGCTGCATGGTGACATCGGTGCTCCGCGCTGCATGGTGACGTTGATGCTCGGCGCTGCATTGTGACGTCGGTGCTCGGCGCATAGCAGTGATGTTTGATGGCGCATAGGCCTCTTCTCTATATCAAGCACAGGGGCCCACCGAGCACCCGCTGCCCATGCGGTCTAGCCAGGCCGGTCAGACCCTGTGTGTAATGGGCCCCCGCCCCTCTGGGCCCTGTAATTCGCTGTCAGTTCTTCCCTTGGTTATTGTGTCCTTATAATCCGTTATTTCAGGCTTTTCTTCTATGTAACCCTCCGTGGGTCAGCAGCGCAGATATATATATATATATATATATATATACACATACACACACACTGATCAATATCCAGTATTGATGGACAGAGATTTATACCTGGTAACTCAGGGGCAATAATAGAGATTTAGGGCCCATCCTCTGCATCTCCAGCTGCTGCCGGTGATTTAGAGCTACAGCACCGAGCATTTCATCAGATGAAGGAAGCCATGTCCTCCTCCTCCACAGCCAGCGGGATACATATATTTAGGAGAACAGAAGCAGCGACCCAGAAATAGTGATAATTTTTGGACTTCATTGGGCCGTGGGGCGACGCTTCGGTTCATGGTGTGAACCTTCCTCAAGCTTCACAAAGTTTCACACCAAGAGCAAAAACGTCACCACGAGGTCGGTATCCTGGAAGAGGTCCGGTAGCCTGGAAGAGGTCCGGTATCCTGGAAGAGGTCCGGTATCCTGGAAGAGGTCCGGTAGCCTGGAAGAGGTCCGGTAGCCTGGAAGAGGTCCGGTAGCCTGGAAGAGGTCCGGTATCCTGGAAGAGGTCCGGTAGCCTGGAAGAGGTCCGGTAGCCTGGAAGAGGTCCGGTATCCTGGAAGAGGTCCGGTATCCTGGAAGAGGTCCGGTATCCTGGAAGAGGTCCGGTAGCCTGGAAGAGGTCCGGTATCCTGGAAGAGGTCCGGTATCCTGGAAGAGGTCCGGTATCCTGGAAGAGGTCCGGTATCCTGGAAGAGGTCCGGTATCCTGGAAGAGGTCCGGTATCCTGGAAGAGGTCCGGTATCCTGGAAGAGGTCCGGTAGCCTGGAAGAGGTCCGGTAGCCTGGAAGAGGTCCGGTAGCCTGGAAGAGGTCCGGTAGCCTGGAAGAGGTCCGGGAACTCACACTGGCCAGGTGAGTAATGAGGCCTGATCCCTACGCTGTGTCTGGTTATGCAGGGCCCCGCTGCTTCAGCGATGCTGAGGCCCGTTCTGCTGTTCTCTGAGGTAATTTTTACCTCACCCGTATGGCAGGCGGCGTGGACTGTCACAGGTGCCGCTCTGCTGGTCGTGGCTTCAGGTCCTGGCTCTGCAGCAGTGCCTCCGGGTGTGGGGTGGACAGGAGACCTGAAGTCCTTCTGTCCTCCAGATGCATCCACCGGTACTCGAGTGGTCCCAAACTCTGGTATTCGGTTTTCGAGCGGTGACTACGGGGTGAGCTGGCTGCGCTCCACTCCCCGGTGTCCTTCTCCTCTTTGCCTCGCTGCGGACCGTACTTTACTGGACTGAGCGATCCGGCTCCAATCCCAGGTCGTACGTCCACACTAATCGACTTCTCTCACTCAACTCTCCTCAGGACTGACTGACTCCTCCCCCAGGTCAGAGCTTAAGGAATGCTCCCTGGAACTCCAGGTTTAGAGCTTCCCCTGCTGGCTCGGAGGAGGAATTGTGTTGTATGATGGTACTCACTGGCCAATGGACTCCTCCATCTGCCTCCAGGCGCAGGATTAACCTTTTTAGGGAGGGCAACACAATGTGGCATCCAGACCGCATGGGTGCCACATTCCCCCTTCGTAAAATTCAGTACTCCCAGACTGAGGAAACATAAACGACAATAACAACATAATTAAGCATTTTCATCCCTACCAGGAGGCAACATTGCCTAAGCGTTACTAACTAAATAATTACAAACAATACAGCATTTTATGAGTCAAATGTGATCCCTTAACCGGGTGTCCATCACTGTGCTCCTGGTAGCAACAAAGTCCCGGGGATACTGAATTTTACTAAGGGGAAATGTCTGGGGCTTGCTCCACCTGCGGGGAGCTGGACTATCTGAGCTGAGGTAGCATCAGCCCCGGAGGAGAGCGACATCTCGCAGCGGCGGCTGATCCCTGGCCGCGCACCACGGGTGGCGCTGCAAACCAAACTCCCATCCCCCTTGCACCCTCTTTTTATGTAGCCGACGGGGCCATGGAGTCGGGTCAGGCCAGTCACAGCAACCCCAAATACCACTGGCCTGGTGACGGGTAGCCCTGCAGTGGGGCCAGTGATATAGAAAACCATGGCTGCCTTCAAGCTACAGCGCCCCCTGTCCACAACTTTTGTGCGGTGTTACATCTCCCCATACTCACTGTGATGGACCTGAACAGCAATACCAGACACAACCTACAGACAGGGGTGGCACTGTTGTGCATCCTATTTATCGTCCACACAATGCTCTAGATACATCTTTTCCAATCTCTGAAACTGTAGAATAACCACAGGTCCCAGCATGCCCTGACATACTCCATGGAATGTGACCATGTTTGGGGTTATTTCTTGACCCCCCGCACTTCTCTCCTGGTGTCTGTATGTCAGGGACTTTTGGAGGGTTGTCTGGATGAACTCGTGTGAAGGGTTTAGGACAAGTTGTGCTCAGTCCTGAAGTCTCAGAGATGAAGAATGGGGCTTAGAGAATGAACGCCGCAGAATCCTAAATGAGGCTATTTATAAACTCCGGCAGCGCTCGTCACCCCGGGGCTTTACGCCCACCACTCCCACCATCTCCTTCTTGTGGAATGTCCTCCCAATGGCTCCATTGTTGTCCTCTCTATCACTTCAGTGGTTGTGCTGCCTTCAGATACGGGGTCACATCCAGAGCTGCAATCACAATTCTGCTGGCTGTCAATAGCAATCAGCAGTAGGGGGCAGCAGTGAGGGCCTTTACCACATAGCAGATATTATACCTGGTGTGTGCACTACAACTCCCACACTGTGGAGTGAGTGTAAATGGTGAGATGTGGACTTGTCGGCAGGTGCAGGGAAGATCAGGTGCAGGGAAGATCAGGTGAAGGGAAGATCAGGTGCAGGGAAGATCAGGTGCAGCGAAGATCAGGTGCAGGGAAGATCAGGTGCAGGGAAGATCAGGTGCAGCGAAGATCAGGTGCAGCGAAGATCAGGTGCAGCGAAGATCAGGTGCAGCGAAGATCAGGTGCAGCGAAGATCAGGTGCAGCGAAGATCAGGTGCTGGGAAGATCAGGTGCAGGGAAGATCAGGTGCAGGGAAGATCAGGTGCAGCGAAGATCAGGTGCAGCGAAGATCAGGTGCAGCGAAGATCAGGTGCAGCGAAGATCAGGTGCAGGGAAGATCAGGTGCAGGGAAGATCAGGTGCAGGGAAGATCAGGTGCAGGGAAGATCAGGTGCAGGGAAGATCAGGTGCAGGGAAGATCAGGTGCAGGGAAGATCAGGTGCAGGGAAGATCAGGTGCAGGGAAGATCAGGTGCAGCGAAGATCAGGTGCAGCGAAGATCAGGTGCAGGGAAGATCAGGTGCAGGGAAGATCAGGTGCAGGGAAGATCAGGTGCAGGGAAGATCAGGTGCAGGGAAGATCAGGTGCAGCGAAGATCAGGTGCAGCGAAGATCAGGTGCAGCGAAGATCAGGTGCAGCGAAGATCAGGTGCAGGGAAGATCAGGTGCAGGGAAGATCAGGTGCAGCGAAGATCAGGTGCAGCGAAGATCAGGTGCAGCGAAGATCAGGTGCAGGGAAGATCAGGTGCAGGGAAGATCAGGTGCAGGGAAGATCAGGTGCAGGGAAGATCAGGTGCAGCGAAGATCAGGTGCAGCGAAGATCAGGTGCAGCGAAGATCAGGTGCAGCGAAGATCAGGTGCAGCGAAGATCAGGTGCAGGGAAGATCAGGTGCAGGGAAGATCAGGTGCAGGGAAGATCCTGAGGATTGTTCTCTGTATCCACTGATCGGTGGATACATTTTGTACACAATAAATCTGATACAATGTAACAGAAGTGAAGCCGCTGTCTGCGATCCCACAAAGGCCACTGCGAGTTCACGGCTGCTTCCGGGAAGTGGGAGAAGTTCAGCGCGTCCCACATCGTCTTCTTGTCGCCTTCAGGGGGCGCAGTTGCCATTTATGCCCCGATCCAAACATCACAAGACAGAATATCGGCATTAGAGCCGCGCGGAGGGGCCGAGGCCAGGGATGAGACCTTGATAGAAAACAGGAAGCCAGACTAATGGCTGCTCTAATTACGCGGCATAAATTATTAATCTGCTGAAATTGTTGGAAAGCGGGCACCACAATGGGGCGGATAATGAGGCCGCGATGCCAGCTCCTGCGGACGAGCCGCCATGTAATGTCATTAAATATACAAATCCCTGAACACTGGGAGCGCTCAGCAGCTTAACCAGGGCAGTGTTATGGGTGACTGCAGGGGATCACCCAGATTTACAGCAGAATGGCGGCGCCTGATCCGCACAAAATGTGCGCGAACCGTGAACGATCAGCAAATGCTCACTGCAACATCACCACTAAAGGTTACATACGAGATACCCGCCATCTGGGGGGGGGATACACGCCCGTCACCAGATATACACTGCCCGCCGGCGGGGGGGAATACACGCCCGTCACCAGATATACACTGCCCGCCGGCGGGGGGAGATACACACCCGTCACCAGATATACACTGCCCGCCGGCGGGGGGAGATACACACCCGTCACCAGATATACACTGCCCGCCGGCGGGGGGGAATACACGCCCGTCACCAGATATACACTACCCACCGGCTGGGGCATCTTCAGGGCTATCTTCTGAAAAATCTTCAGAGAAATCTTCTGGGGCGTCTTTTCAGACAACTTCTGGGACATAATCTGAGGCATCTTCAGGGCTGTCTTCTCAGGCATCTTCTGAGGTATCTTCTTCCAGCGCATCTCCAAGGACATCTTTTGGGGTATCTTGAGACATTTTATGGGGCATCTGAAGACATAATCTTGGAGATGCCACAGAAGATCTTCAGGGCTAGCTTCTAAGGTATCTTCAGTTGTATCGTCTGGGGCATCTTCTGAGGCATCTTTTGTGACATCTTCTGGGACATATTCTGAGGCATTTTAAGGGCTATCTTCTGAGGCATCTTCTGGAGCATCTACTGTGGCATCTCTTGCGACATATTCTGAGGCATCTTCTGGGGCATCTTTGTGTAGGTTTTCTGAGGCATTTTGAGACATTTTCTGTGGCATCTTGAGACATTTTCTAGGGTATCTCACGACATCTTCTGGGGCATCTTCTGGGGCATCTTCTGGGGCATCTTGTTGGATAACTTTTGAGGCATTTTGAAACATCTTCTGGGGCATCTTGAGACATCATCTGGGGCATCTTGAGACAACTTCTAGGGCATCTCACGACATCTTCTGGGGCATCTTCTGGGGCATCTTGGTGGATGACTTTTGAGGCATTTTGAAACATCTTCTGGGGCATCTCACGACATCTTCTGGGGCATCTTGAGACATCATCTGGGGCATCTTGAGACAACTTCTAGGGCATCTCACGACATCTTCTGGGGCATCTTCTGGGGCATCTTGGTGGAGGACTTTTGAGGCATTTTGAAACCTCTTCTGGGGCATCTCACGACATCTTCTGGGGCATCTTGAGACATCATCTGGGGCATCTTGAGACAACTTCTGGGGCTTCTCACGACATTTCTTCTGGGGCATCTTGGTGGAGGTCTTTTGAGGCATTTTGAAACATCTTCTGGGGCATCTCACGACATCTTCTGGGGCATCTTGAGACATCATCTGGGGCATCTTGAGACAACTTCTGGGGCATCTCACGACATCGTCTGGGGCATCTCACGACATCTTCTGGGGCATCTCACGACTTCTTCTGGGGCATCTCACGACTTCTTCTGGGGCATCTCACGACATCTTCTGGGGCATCTCACGACATCTTCTGGGGCATCTCATGACTTCTTCTGGGGCATCTCACGACTTCTTCTGCTGTTCCTTTCTTTCTGACTTTTGTCCTGATGAAGAAGGTGGAGATGCCTTTGAAACGCGTTGACCTGTGAAAATAAAGAAAAGGAATTCACGATATATCTTTGGATTGTGGTTTTTAGCGCAGCATTTAACCCGATTTCTTTTTGATCATCCGACTTCTTCTGGGGCATTTTGAGACATCTTCTGGGGCATCTCACGACATCTTCTGGGGCATCTTTTGGGCATCTTCTTGGACGGGTTTAGCAGGATCTTTTTCCTTCTTTTGCATCTTCATCTCTAGGTTTCTTCGGCTTTCCTTTCATCCTATTGTAGTCTTGTGAGTTCTGTCGGCGGCCGTCCTCTCGTCTTCTCCTCGCTCCGTCCTCTCGTCTTCTCCTCGCTCCGTCCTCTCATCGTCTCCTCGCTCCGTCCTCTTATGTGCACTTGAAAGGAGCTGGAGCTTCTCTTTTGTGTCACCTCAGTAGTTCTGACATATGAGGAACATCTCTGAGAAGCTTCTGGATGTCATTAGTCATAGACTCCTGTACTCCGGGCGAGAGCTCAGCCACAATCTGAGATGTGCGAGGAGGGAGCCCTCCGCACTGCCACCGCTGTTTGTTTGTACTTTGCATTACAATAAACAATATCAGTGCAGGGCAGCTACCCTGCTTGCCGATGGTTTCCATTATAAGTAAAAACGTGTCCGAGGAGTCCGGGACGGTGGAGGGCGTATTATGTGCAGACTGAGGATCTTCTGGATTTGAAAGTGTTGGACGCTTTTCAGGGTTTTTTTTACTTTAATGTTTGTACTTGGTATTAAAATTAATTTTTGCATTAAAAATGTTGCACCATTTGGCTTTTTGTTTCTTGTACTTTCGAGGGCAGGCACCGGGCCAACGGCACAGACCTCCACTGCCGAGGGCAGGCACCGGGCAAACGGCACAGACCTCCGCTGCCGAGGGCAGGCACCGGGCAAACGGCACAGACCTCCGCTGCCGAGGGCAGGCACAGGGCAAACGGCACAGACCTCCGCTGCCGAGGGCAGGCACAGGGCAAACGGCACAGACCTCCACTGCCGAGGGCAGGCACCGGGCAAACGGCACAGACCTCCGCTGCCGAGGGCAGGCACAGGGCAAACGGCACAGACCTCCGCTGCCGAGGGCAGGCACAGGGCAAACGGCACAGACCTCCGCTGCCGAGGGCAGGCACAGGGCAAACGGCACAGACCTCCGCTGCCGAGGGCAGGCACAGGGCAAACGGCACAGACCTCCACTGCTGAGGGCAGGCACCGGGCAAACGGCACAGACCTCCGCTGCCGAGGGCAGGCACAGGGCAAACGGCACAGACCTCCGCTGCCGAGGGCAGGCACAGGGCAAACGGCACAGACCTCCGCTGCCGAGGGCAGGCACAGGGCAAACGGCACAGACCTCCGCTGCCGAGGGCAGGTGTGCCGCCCCTGCAGCGAATCGAACTGCTCGGATCCGGGTGTGATGATTACTTGTGGCTCGAGGGTCTCCAGACCCGGGGGCTAGGAGCCACACTCAAATGGGAAAGGGAGTGTTTACAGGGGATTTTGTATAGTTTGTGACGCCACCCGTGGTGTACGGTAATTGGGAGTACCCGGGGTGATGGAGTGGGGCAGCTAGGTGACGTTGCCCTCCACGGGTAGGGGATTACCCCGGGACTCTGGATGGCGATACGGGACCCAGTGCAGGGGTCAGTCGGGTGCTCACTCAGCAATGAAGCAGACGCTGACAGCAGGGTAAACCAAGTCTCTGGGTGCCGCTGTCTCCTGAGGGGAGCTCGTCCGGGTCCCGTCCTCTGCAGTGCTGCTGGTGGTCTGTGGCCTCTCTCATGGCACAAAAGTTTTAGATTGTCCGTTGTGGTCCGGTAGCTTGGAGCTTTCCAGGCCCCACTCCCCACTATGGCTCAGTGAAGGAGCCTGCTCTCAGGGCTCACACTTGGGATTTCAGTGGCCACTTGTTAGGAAAGTCCTATCTCCCTCGTTGCACTAGTGCCCCCGATCTCTGAGCTTGGTCCATAAAGGCGCCGCTCTCCGCGGGTTAATTGCCGGGTTGCCTGAAGCTTCTCCCCGACCTAGGATCCGTGTACCCCGACGTTCCTTCGGCCCCGGACCGGTGATAGAACCAGGCTACTGACCGTCCTCCTCGACGGGTTCCAGGCACCTAGCCTCAATCCCCTGCGACTGGGGGCCCGACTCCTCTGTGTCCAGACCAGTCTGCGACCTAGTTTACTTCTCCCCTGGGAGCTCCAACTCCCAGCTCCCTCAGAGCTCCTCACGAGGGCTACCACTGAACTGGCTTGTCACCTCCCACCTCCCTGCCTGACCCCTAGGTGGGCGGCCCTATTCCTGCTCGAGCAGCCCACTGGTGTGCCTGACAGGTGTGGTGCGAGGTGTATCTAGGATTTGTGGATGCTGGTGGAGGCTACGCTGCAGGATGGAGACCCAGAACCAGGGGGGTGGATACTGCACGGGGAGGGCAGGTTGTGCAGTGCCCTGTGACCACCTGACTAGTCCAGGGCATCACACAGGCTCCGGGCATCTCCGCCGATGTTAATATTTCGCCTCTTATTTCCGGCAGCCCCTGCACATTATACAGGGGTCGGGGGCTCCTGGCTGCGAGCGCTGGAGGGATGGGGATTGTCAGGTGTGTGATGTGATTGACACCGTGACAGGCGCTTGCAGAGCTCTCCTCGTTCTCTGTCCTCAGGAGGCGTCTGCCAGCGATTCTCCGTGCACCGCGCTGAGGGGGGATCAGAAGCCCCCGGGGCCTCGCTCTAATGCAACTTCCCATGACTTTTCATTCATTTGAGGTGAAGACGTCCACAGGATCCGGGCGGCAAAGACTACAACTGCCCTGGAGGGCGGAAATAAAGTCTACTCCACCTGCAGGCGCAGAGCCGAGTGTTACAGGGGCGGAAATAAAATCTGCTCCACCTGCAGAGCCGAGTGTTACAGGGGCGGAAATAAAGTCTGCTCCACCTGTAGGCGCAGAGCCGAGTGTTACAGGGGCGGAAATAAAGTCTGCTCCACCTGCAGGCGCAGAGCCGAGTGTTACAGGGGGAGGAAATAAAGTCTGCTCCACCTGCAGACGCAGAGCCGAGTGTTACAGGGGCGGAAATAAACTATTCACCTGCAGACGCAGAGCCGAGTGTTACAGGGGCGGAAATAAACTATTCACCTGCAGGCGCAGAGCAGAGTGTTACAGGGGGAGGAAATAAAGTCTGCTCCACCTGCAGGCGCAGAGCCGAGTGTTACAGGGGCGGAAATAAAGTCTTCTCCACCTGCAGGCGCAGAGCCGAGTGTTACAGGGGGAGGAAATAAAGTCTTCTCCACCTGCAGGCGCAGAGCCGAGTGTTACAGGGGCGGAAATAAAGTCTGCTCCACCTGCAGGCGCAGAGCCGAGTGTTACAGGGGCGGAAATAAAGTCTGCTCCACCTGCAGGCGCAGAGCAGAGTGTTACAGGGGCGGAAATAAAGTCTGCTCCACCTGCAGAGCCGAGTGTTACAGGGGCGGAAATAAAGTCTGCTCCACCTGCAGGCGCAGAGCCGAGTGTTACAGGGGCGGAAATAAAGTCTGCTCCACCTGCAGGCGCAGAGCCGAGTGTTACAGGGGCGGAAATAAAGTCTGCTCCACCTGCAGGCGCAGAGCCGAGTGTTACAGGGGCGGAAATAAAGTCTGCTCCACCTGCAGGCGCACAGCCGAGTGTTACAGGGGCGGAAATAAAGTCTGCTCCACCTGCAGGCGCAGAGCAGAGTGTTACAGGGGCGGAAATAAAGTCTGCTCCACCTGCAGGCGCAGAGCCGAGTGTTACAGGGGCGGAAATAAAGTCTGCTCCACCTGCAGGCGCAGAGCCGAGTGTTACAGGGGCGGAAATAAAGTCTGCTCCACCTGCAGGTGCAGAGCCGAGTGTTACAGGGGCGGAAATAAAGTCTGCTCCACCTGCAGGCGCAGAGCCGAGTGTTACAGGGGCGGAAATAAAGTCTGCTCCACCTGCAGGCGCAGAGCCGAGTGTTACAGGGGCGGAAATAAAGTCTGCTCCACCTGCAGGCGCAGAGCCGAGTGTTACAGGTGCGGAAATAAAGTCTGCTCCACCTGCAGGTGCACAGCCGAGTGTTACAGGGAGAAGAGATTGTGTCAGCGCCGCAGATCGAGATCCACAGAACAAAACTGGGAAAAAAGTCCGAACCCCATGAATAATGCAGCAACGCGCGGCCCCAACACGGTAGGACTATCTACTGTGGAAGGTCACCGATGGGGTCCTAAGACCGAGGGGCCCAGACCTCAGTGGTCCCATGCACCCTGCTATTGATACAGAACATGGAGGTCCTCTCCCGAATTTCCCATCCTTTTCCAGATTTGGCTTCCTCTTTCGGATTTCTCGTCGTCTCCCGGATTTCCCATCCTCTTCCAGATTTAGCCTCTTCTCCAGGATTTTGCTTCCTCTCTTGGATTTCGCCTCTTCTCCTGGATTTCGCCTCCTCTCTTGGATTTCGCCTCCTCTCCCGAATTTCGCCTCCTCTCCTGTATTTCGCCTCCTCTCCTGGATTTCGCCTCCTCTCCCGGATTTCGCTTCCCCTCCTGTATTTCTCCTCCTCTCCTGGATTTCGCCTCTTCTCCTGTATTTCTCCTCCTCTCCCGAATTTCGCCTCCTCTCCCGGATTTCTCCTCCTCTCCTGGATTTCGCCTCCTCTCCCGGATTTCGCCTCCTCTCCCGGATTTCGCCTCCTCTCCTGTATTTCTCCTCCTCTCCCGGATTTCGCCTCTTCTCCCGGATTTCGCCTCCTCTCCTGTATTTCTCCTCCTCTCCCGGATTTCGCCTCCTCTCCTGTATTTCTCCTCCTCTCCCGGATTTCGCCTCCTCTCCTGTATTTCTCCTCCTCTCCCGGATTTCGCCTCCTCTCCTGTATTTCTCCTCCTCTCCCGGATTTCGCCTCCTCTCCTGTATTTCTCCTCCTCTCCTGTATTTCGCCTCCTCTCCTGTATTTCTCCTCCTCTCCTGTATTTCGCCTCCTCTCCTGTATTTCTCCTCCTCTCCCGGATTTCGCCTCCTCTCTTGTATTTCTCCTCCTCTCCTGTATTTCGCCTCCTCTCCTGTATTTCGCCTCCTCTCCTGTATTTCGCCTCCTCTTCTGTATTTCGCCTCCTCTCCCGGATTTCGCCTCTTCTCCCGGATTTTGCCTCTTCTCCCGGATTTCGCTTCCCCTCCTGTATTTCGCCTCCTCTTCTGTATTTCGTATCCTCTCCCGGATTTCGCTTCCCCTCCTGTATTTCGCCTCCTCTCCTGGATTTCGCCTCTTCTCCCAGATTTCGCCTCCTCTCCTGTATTTCGTATCCTCTCCCGGATTTTGCCTCCTCTCCCGGATTTCGCTTCCCCTCCCGTATTTCGTATCCTCTCCCGGATTTCGCCTCTTCTCCCAGATTTCGCCTCCTCTCCTGTATTTCGTATCCTTTCCCGGATTTCGCCTCTTCTCCTGGATTTCGCTTCCTCTCCTGTATTTCGTATCCTCTCCCGGATTTCGCCTCTTCTCCCAGATTTCGCTTCCCCCTCCTGTATTTCGTATCCTTTCCCGGATTTCGCCTCTTCTCCTGGATTTCGCCTCCTCTCCTGTATTTCGTATCCTCTCCCGGATTTCGCCTCTTCTCCCGGATTTCGCCTCCTCTCCTGTATTTCGCTTCCTCTCCTGTATTTCGCCTCCTCTCCCGGATTTCGCTTCCTCTCCTGGATTTTGCCTCTTCTCCCGGATTTCGCTTTCCCTCCTGTATTTTGTATCCTCTCCTGTATTTCGCTTCCTCTCCTGTATTTCGCCTCCTCTCCTGGATTTCGCCTCCTCTCCTGTATTTCGCTTCCCCTCCTGTATTTCGCTTCCTCTCCTGGATTTCGCCTCCTCTCCTGGATTTCGCCTTCTCTCCTGGATTTCGCCTCTTCTGCCGGATTTCGCTTCCTCTCCTGGATTTCGCCTTCTCTCCTGGATTTCGCCTCTTCTCCCGGATTTCGCCTTCTCTCCTGGATTTCGCCTCTTCTCCCGGATTTCGCCTCCCCTCCAGTATTTCGCCTCCTCTCCCGGATTTCGCCTCCTCTCCCGGATTTCGCCTCCTCTCCTGTATTTCGCCTCCTCTTCTGTATTTCGTATCCTCTCCCGTATTTCCCCTCTTCTCCCGGATTTCGCCTCCTCTCCCGTATTTCCCCTCTTCTCCCGGATTTCGCCTCCTCTCCCGGATTTCGCTTCCCCTCCCGTATTTCACCTCCTCTCCCGGATTTCGCCTCCTCTCCCGGATTTCGCTTCTCCTCCCGTATTTCGCCTCCTCTCCTTGATTTCGCCTCCTCTCCCGGATTTCGCTTCCCCTCCCGTATTTCGTATCTGTTACGTCCGGGTGGTGGAAACTCTGGACCGTACACCGGTTTCCCCTGAGGAGGCAGCCAGGCCGGTCACCCTGCCAGAGGGTCTTGATGCACGGCAGCCGAAGCACTATTGGTAACCAGACAGTCCGTATAAGAGCTGGAAAGGTGGATGTTGCTGAACACACGGAGTTCTGGATGGTAGTCCGGGTGACGAGGCTCAGGGTCCAAGGCCGGGTTGAAGGGTCAGGCGGGATCCGGAACCTGCTGAGCGATGAGACGGGTCACCCAACGGGGCCAGGGACTGGAGACTGGCGGAGCTGCAGAGGTGGTGGAACATCCGCCGTAGTCACCATCAGGAATGGACGTGGTTCGGAGCGGCTGGCGTGGCAGGACAGGCTCTGCGAGACAGACAGGGTTAATTACAGGGCAAAGCAATACGGGGACCTGAACTCCTAGCTTACTAAACACGTAGAACAGGCCCCGCCCACCAGGAAAGAGAATCCTAATATACCCTGTACCTGTCTATGCAATGTCCTGTTTCTAGGTGCTGGCCCTTTAAGAAAGGGTCAATGACCGCGCGCGCGCCCTAATGCGCATGCGCGAGGCCCGTGTACCAGAAGCCAGTCCAGGGAGCGGTGCAGAGGAAGCAGGAGTGCCCGGCTGAGTGTCCCACGTCGCAGAGGAGCGCCGGGAGCGGGGAGCTGGACGCATGGAGGGCGCAGGCGAGGAAGAGGAGGCCGGGACCGGAGTGGTGAGCAGGGGACGCCGCCGGGGAGCGGGGAGCGGGCCATGGGGACCGGAGAGCGGGGCACGGGGACCGGGAAGCGTGACAGTACCCCCTCCCCCACGCCCCCCTCCCCGCAACCGGGACAGGAAAGCACGAATCAGAGGAGTGCCAACATTCTCCTCGGGACCATAACCCGCCCAGTCCACCAGGAAGTATTGCCGACCTCGCACGGTCTTCATGGCCATGATATCTCTTACCGCATAGATGTCATCGTCAGCGATAAGAGGAGGAGCAGGACTGGCAGCAGCGGAGAAGGGACCAAGGACGCTTGAGCAAGGAGACATGGAAGGAGTTGGGTATCCGCATCGTGGCCGGGAGCTGCAGCTTGTAGGAGACTGCATTAATCTTGCTGATGACTTTAAACGGCCCGATGTAACGAGGACCCAACTTGTACGAGGGTAACTTCAATCGGACATATCTGGATGCAAGCCAGACCAGATCACCTGGAGAGAAACACAGGGGATCCAGGCGCCTCTTGTCCGCATGTCTCTTCATCCGCAAGGAAGCACGCTCTAGGGAAGTCTTGACAGAGTTCCATATAGCTGAGAAGTCCCGGACCAGAGCATCTGCCGCGGGGACATCGGAAGCCGAGCATACTGGCAACGGGACAGAAGGCTGCAGTCCGTAAACGACCTGGAAGGGAGAGCTGGAGGTGGACTCGCTGATGTGTTGGTTGTGGGAGAATTCAGCCCAAGGAAGGAGCGTGGACCAATCGTCGTGATGGATGTTGACGTAGTGGCGCAGGAAGGAGGTCAGGATCTGATTGACTCGTTCCACTTGGCCATTCGACTGAGGATGGTAGGCTGAAGAGAAGTCCAGAGTCACTCCCAGATGTTTGCAGAGGGCCCTCCAGAAGCGCGAGGTAAACTGAGTTCCTCTGTCGGACACAATGTGTGCGGGGAAGCCATGCAATCGGAATATGTGTTGTATGAAGGAGTCAGCTAGCTCCTGGGCAGAGGGCAGCCCGGCCATGGGAATGAAGTGAGCCATCTTTGAGAAGCGATCCACCACAACCCATATGACCGTGTGTCCGGAGGACAAGGGTAAGTCCGTAATAAAGTCCATTGCAATGTGTTGCCACGGAGCGGAAGGAATGGGCAGAGGCAGAAGACGTCCATATGGTAGGTGCTTGGGTGTCTTGTTTCGGGCACAGGATGGACAGGCTGAGACGAAATTTGCGACGTCTTTACGGAGGGACGGCCACCAATAGTGACGGACAATCATACTCCAAGTCTTCTTCTGACCAGCATGGCCGGCGATCTTCGAGGCATGGCCCCAATGCAGGACTCTCTGTCTGTCAGTATCTGAGACATAGGTTTTCCCAGGGGGTATCTGAGTTAGAGCGACAGGAGTCACCGGAATGACTTTACTGGGGTTGATGATGGGCTGGAACGTCTCCTCCTCCAACTCCACGGGCACGAAGGACCTGGACAAAGCGTCTGCCCGCACGTTCTTATCCGCAGGCCGAAAATGGAGCTGGAAATCAAAGTGAGCAAAAAACAAGGACCAGCGGACTTGTCGCGGGTTCAGTCTTTGGGCTGACCGTAGGTACTCCAGATTCTTGTGGTCCGTGTATATGATCACAGGGTATACTGCTCCCTCCAAGAGGTAGCGCCATTCCTCCAAGGCAAGCTTCACGGCCAGTAGCTCCCGATCCCCGATGGTGTAGTTGCGTTCGGGTGCCGAGAAGCTCTTGGAGAAGAATCCACAAGTGACCATCTTTCCGGAGGAGGAGTTCTGCATCAAGACTGCCCCGGCTCCAGAGGAGGAGGCATCCACCTCTAAGGAGAACTGTCGGTTCAATTCAGGGCGATGGAGAACCGGGGAGGAAGCAAACGCCTGTTTCAAGGAGCAGAACGCGGCATCGGCCGCCGGGGACCAGTCCTTAGGATTAGCTCCCTTCTTGGTCAAGGCAGAGAGAGGCGCAGTCAGGGCAGAGAAGTGCGTGATGAATTGACGATAATAGTTTGCAAAGCCAAGGAAGCGTTGGATAGCCTTCAGTCCGGAAGGAGGAGGCCAGTTGAGGATGGCAGACACTTTCTCTGGGTCCATCTGCAGGCCAGTGTCCGAGATTACATAACCCAGGAAGGGAAGAGACGACTTTTCAAAGACGCACTTCTCGTACTTAGCGTACAGACGGTTCTCTCTAAGCCTCTGGAGAACTAGCTGCACGTTTTCTCTGTGGGTCTGTAGGTCCGGAGAGAAAACCAGGATGTCGTCCAGATACACCACGACACAGACATAGAGGAGGTCTCTGAACACGTCGTTCACCAGTTCTTGGAAGACTGCCGGAGCATTACACAGACCAAAGGGCATGACACAATACTCGTAGTGCCCATCCCGAGTGTTGAATGCGGTCTTCCATTCGTCTCCAGAGCGAATGCGAACCAGGTTATAGGCCCCACGGAGGTCCAACTTGGTGAATACACGAGCTCCTCGGAGCCGATCGAATAGTTCAGGGATAAGTGGCAGAGGGTATTTGTTTTTTACGGTGATCTGGTTTAATCCCCGGTAGTCAATGCAAGGGCGCAGATCACCTTCCTTCTTCTTGACGAAGAAAAACCCTGCTCCGGCAGGGGACGAAGATCTCCGAATGAACCCCTTAGCCAGGCTCTCGGTGATATAGGCAGACATAGCTCGTGTTTCAGCAGGGAACAAAGGGTATATCCTTCCTCTAGGAGGCGTGGTTCCTGGCAGTAAATCGATGGCACAGTCGTAGGGACGATGAGGCGGTAGTACCTCTGACTCCTTTTTATCAAACACGTCCGTGAAGGACCAGTAGGCAGAAGGCAGTCGGATGGGCTGGATGGTTTTCAGACATCTCTCGTGACACGAGGAGCCCCATCGGGTAATGTCACCTGTACTCCAGCTGACCGACGGTTCGTGTGCCCGTAACCATGGGAGTCCCAGCAGGATCTGATGAGACATGCGCGGGAGGACGTAGAAGGAGATCTTCTCGGTGTGCAGAGCACCGATCCGTACTTCCACAGGCTTGGTGATCAGTGAGACGGTGTCAAAGAGGGGTCTCCCATCTACAGAGGCGATTACCAGCGGTTTTTCTAGTGGAAGGACAGGTACCTGGTACTTATCCACCGTGGCCTGCTGAATGAAGTTGCCTGCTGCTCCGGAATCAAGATACGCCTCTGCCGTGAACCGGGTCTCTTCTGTAGTGACTTGAATAGTCCAGGTAACGGAGTCTGAGAGAGTCCCAGCACCTAGGGTGGCCTCTCCTACCAAGCCTAGGCTTTGGAGTTTCCCGGCTTCTCGGGACAAGAGCGTAGCAGGTGTGTGCCATCACCGCAGTAGAAGCAGAGACCCTTTGCTAGTCGTTCTGCTCTGCGTTGCTCAGACTGCCTCAGGCGGTCAATCTGCATGGGCTCGTAGGTAGACATGCCAGGTGACGCCAACTGGGGAGCGATGGACTTCTGGGGTGGGGAGGAGTGCCTTATCGGACGCCTTTCGCGGGAGACCTCTTTGGATCGTTCCTGAAAGTGAAGATCCACTCGAGTCGCTAGAGCAATCAGGGCATCCAGGGTGGAAGGCACGTCACGACCAGCCAGCTCATCTTTAATACGACCCGAGAGTCCCTCCCAGAAGGCGGCGGTTAGGGCCTCATTGTTCCACCCTAGTTCCGGGGCCAAGGTGCGGAAGCGGATAGCATATTGGCCCACCATCAGAGTCAAACGTAGCCGGAGGAGTGATGAGGCAGACGCGGAGGCGCGTCCGGGCTCGTCAAAGGTGCTACGAAAAGCCTGCAGGAATTCCTGGATGTCGGTGGTTACCGGATCCTCCTTCTCCAACAAGGGGTTCATCCAGGCCAGTGCCTCTCCCTCTAGATGGGACATCATGAACGCGACCTTGGCTTGGTCAGAGGCAAAAAGGTGCGGCAGCAGCTTGAAATGGAGGGAGCATTGATTTATGAATCCCCTGCAGGTCTTGGGATCTCCGGCGTACCGGGGTGTTGAGGCCAAATGAAGTTTGGAAGCATCCGAGGAGGCTGCCACGGGAGCTGCGGCCGTGGATTGTGCAGTGGAAACCTGAGATGCCAAGGACGTGGCCGTTGCTTGAAGCGTGTTCAGGCGGGTATCCACAGAAGACATGAAGGACAGCATGCGGGTCTGAGTCTCGCGCTGTCGTACGAGTTCCTGCTGCAAGGCCGCTAGTGCTTCGGCGGGATCCATGGCCTGTTCTAGCTGTTACGTCCGGGTGGTGGAAACTCTGGACCGTACACCGGTTTCCCCTGAGGAGGCAGCCAGGCCGGTCACCCCGCCAGAGGGTCTTGATGCACGGCAGCCGAAGCACTATTGGTAACCAGACAGTCCGTAGGGGAGCTGGAAAGGTGGATGTTGCTGAACACACGGAGTTCTGGTAGTCCGGGTGACGAGGTCAGGGTCCAAGGCCGGGTTGAAGGGTCAGGCGGGATCCGGAACCTGCTGAGCGATGAGACAGGTCACCCAACGGGGCCAGGGACTGGAGACTGGTGGAGCTGCAGAGGTGGTGGAACATCCGCCGTAGTCACCGTCAGGAATGGACGTGGTTCGGAGCGGCTGGCGTGGCAGGACAGGCTCTGCGAGACAGACAGGGTTAATTACAGGGCAAAGCAATACGGGGACCTGAACTCCTAGCTTACTAAACACGTAGAACAGGCCCCGCCCACCAGGAAAGAGAATCCTAATATACCCTGTACCTGTCTATGCAATTTCCTGTTTCTAGGTGCTGGCCCTTTAAGAAAGGGTCAATGACCGTGTGCGCGCCCTAATGCGCATGCGCGAGGCCCGTGTACCAGAAGCCAGTCCAGGGAGCGGTGCAGAGGAAGCAGGAGTGCCCGGCTGAGTGTCCCACGTCGCAGAGGAGCGCCGGGAGCGGGGAGCTGGACGCATGGAGGGCTCAGGCGAGGAAGAGGAGGCCGGGACCGGAGTGGTGAGCAGGGGACGCCGCCGGGGAGCGGGGAGCGGGCCATGGGGACCGGAGAGCAGGGCACGGGGACCGGGAAGCGTGACAGTATCCTATCCCGGATTTCGCCTCCTCTCCTGGATTTCGCCTCCTCTCCTGTATTTAGCCTCCTCTCCCGGATTTCGCCTCTTCTCCCGGATTTCGCCTCCTCTCCTGGATTTCGCCTCCTCTCCCGGATTTTGCCTCCTCTCCTGGATTTCGCTTCCTCTCCCGTATTTCGGATCCTCTCCCGGATTTCGCCTCTTCTCCCGGATTTCGCCTCTTCTCCCGCATTTTGCAGACCTGCGGTGTGTCATTCTCCGCTCTGTGATTGGCTCCCCGTGCGCAGGGTTATCCTCCATGTCAGGGGTCCGTGCTCGGAGCAGGTCATCCCAGGGGGACGGCTGTGTAAATTCGTGTAAGAGTTAATGAGCTGGGCAGTTATTGAGCCACTTAAGCTCTTTACACGCAGGCTACATGGGTCTAGGGTTACCCGGGTGTCACTATCTGTGCAGGGAGCAAATGCTCGGATTTCCCTCTCATCCAGATGTGGCTTTAACCTTTTAAGTGACAGATGATCTGGGCCAGACCCGGGTGTGGTGCCGCTGCTCACTGGCAGGGGGCGCTGTGCTGCACTCATACAGTGCTACAATGTTACTGATACTTGCAATATTATGGAACTTTCCTACAAGTGTCAGAAGGTCCCAGAATCTGCCGCTCTGGAATCCTCCGCTCTGGAATCCTCCGCTCTGGGATCCTCCGCTCTGGAATCCTCCGCTCTGGGATCCTCCGCTCTGGAATCCTCCGCTCTGGGATCCTCCGCTCTGGAATCCTCCGCTCTGGAATCCTCCGCTCTGGAATCCTCCGCTCTGGAATCCTCCACTCTGGAATCCTCCGCTCTGGGTCTCCCCACACTGTGATCCTCCATTCTGCGCCCTTCCACTGTGGAATCCTCCGCTCTGGAATCCTCCGCTCTGGAATCCTCCGCTCTGGAGTCCTCCGCTCTGGAATCCTCCGCTCTGGAATCCTCCACTCTGGAATCCTCCGCTCTGGAATCCTCCGCTCTGGAATCCTCCGCTCTGAAATCCTCCGCTCTGGAATCCTCCGCTCTGGAATCCTCCGCTCTGGAATCCTCCGCTCTGAAATCCTCCGCTCTGGAATCCTCCGCTCTGGAATCCTCCGCTCTGGAATCCTCCACTCTGGAATCCTCCGCTCTGGAATCCTCCGCTCTGGAGTTCTCCGCTCTGGAATCCTCCGCTCTGGAATCCTCCGCTCTGGAATCCTCCGCTCTGGAGTTCTCCGCTCTGGAATCCTCCGCTCTGGAGTTCTCCGCTCTGGAATCCTCCGCTCTGGAATCCTCCGCTCTGGAATCCTCCGCTCTGGAATCCTCCACTCTGGAATCCTCCGCTCTGGAGTTCTCCGCTCTGGAATCCTCCGCTCTGGAATCCTCCGCTCTGGAATCCTCCGCTCTGTAATCCTCCGCTCTGGGTCTCCCCACACTGTGATCCTCCACTCTGGGCCCTTCCACTGTGTGATTTTCCCCTCTGAGATCCTCTCTTCTGGGATCCCCCACTCTGGCATCCTCTGACCTGGGATCCCCTGCTCTGGCCCCTTTTACTCTAGGATCCTCCGCTCTGGGCCCCTCACTCTGGGATGCTCCTTTTTGGGATCCTCTGTTCTTGTACAGTCATATGGAAAAGTTTGGGCGCCCCTATAAATGTAACCTTTTTTTCTTTATAACAATTTGGGTTTTTGCTATTTCAGTTTCATATATCTAATAACTGATGGACTGAGTAATATTTCTGGATTGAAATGAGGTTTATTGTACTAACAGAAAATGTGCAATCCGCATTTAAACAAAATTTGACCGGTGCAAAAGTATGGGCACCTCAACATAAAAGTGACATTAATATTTTGTAGATCCTCCTTTTGCAGAAATCACAGCCTCTAGTGGCTTCCTGTAGCTGTTAATGAGTTCCTGGATCCTGGATGAAGGTAGATTTGACCATTCCTGTTTACAAAACAATTCCAGATCAGGTAAGTTTGATGGTCGCAGAGCATGGACAGCCGCTTCACATCATCCCACAGATTTTCAATGATATTCAGGTCTGGGGACTGGGATGGCCATTCCAGAACATTGTAATTGTTCCTCTGCATGAATGCCTGAGTAGATTTGGAGCGGTGTTTTGGATCATTGTCTTGCTGAAATATCCATCCCCTGCGTAACTTCAACTTCGTCACTGATTCTTGCACATTATTGTCAAGAATCTGCTGATACTGAGTTGAATCCATGCGACCCTCAACTTTAACAAGATTCCCGGTGCCGGCATTGGCCACACAGCCCCAAAGCATGATGGAACCTCCACCAAATTTTACTGTGGGTAGCAAGTGCTTTTCTTGGAATGCCGTGTTTTTTTGCCTCCATGCATAACGCCTTTTTGTATGACCAAACAACTCAATCTTTGTTTCATCGGTCCACAGGACCTTCTTCCAAAATGTAACTGGCTTGTCCAAATGCGCCTTTGCATACCTCAGGCGACTGTTTGTGGCGTGCTTGCAGAAACAGCTTCTTTCGCATCACTCTCCCATACAGCTTCTCCTTGTGCAACGTGCGCTGTATTGTTGACCGATGCACATTGACACCATCTGCAGCAAGATGATGCTGCAGGTCTTTGGAGGTGGTCTGTGGATTGTCCTTGACTGTTCTCACCATTCTTCTTCTCTGCCTTTCTGATATTTTTCTTGGCCTGCCACTTCTGGGCTTAACAAGAACTGTACCTGTGTTCTTCCATTTCCTTACTATGTTCCTCACAGTGGAAACTGACAGTTCAAATCTGAGGCAACTTTTTGTACCTTCCCCTGAACAACTATGCTGAATAATCTTTGTTTTCAGATCATTTGAGAGTTGTTTTGAGGAGCCCATGATGCCACTCTTCATAGGAGATTCAAATAGGAGAACAACTTGCAAGTGGCCACCTTAAATACCTTTTCTCATGATTGGATGCACCTGCCTATGAAGCTCAAAGCTCAATGAGGTTACAAAAGCAATTTAGTGCTTTAGTAAGTCAGTAAAAAGTAGTTAGGAGGGTTCAAATCAAGAAATTGATAAGGGTGCCCATACTTATGCACCTGTCAAATTGTGTTTAAATGTGGATTGCACATTTTCTGTTAGTACAATAAACCGCATTTCAATCCAGAAATATTACTCAGTCCATCAGTTATTAGATATATGACACTGAAATAGCAAAAACCCAAATTGTTATAAAGAAAAAAGGTTAACATTAATAGGGGTGTCCAAACTTTTTCATATGACTGTATCACCCACTCTGGGCCCCTCTACTCTGGGATCCTTTGCTCTGGGATCCTTTGCTCTGGGATCCTGTTACACCACATAGGGCAGGATCTAATATGTAATGTAATCAATGAACACCGCAGACTTAAATTTTCACTTGTTTCCTTTTGATTTTTTACAATGAGGAAACAAAAAAGAATCCCCTGATGAAGGAGGCCGCAGCCTCAGAAACTTGTGAAATAAATGATAATTCAGTATATTTTTCTAGCCTCTGCTTTCAGCGCCCGTTAATATCACATTTATTATTTTTTTGCTGCTCCTGATTTTTTATGAATTCTTAATTATAATTTGGGGTGCAGCAACAGGATGGGAATTTGGAGCATTTTCCACCACAACATCTTGTTAGACTATAAAAGACCGCAAAGAACTGATGTGACTACTTGTATACCCTCCTCAGGGGCCGCATGCCGTCGTTCAGGGGCCCCAGCTTCACCTCCGAGGCGTATGGAATTTGTCCGTTATGATGGACGCACTACTGTCCTTGCAGCAGGGCCTCTTCTTCTGCATCCGCTTCCGGTCCCGGCCGGTCCGCTGTGAACCTCTCCGCTGGCTGGCAGCCGTCCGTGCTGGATGTTTCAGCCACAGAGCGATATATTTTTTACACTTAGTAAATAAATGAATTTGTTAGCGCAGATTTGTATCTCTATAACCCTCCGATTCCCCGGATAAGTGGTCCCCATTTGTTGCACCGGAGCAGGTGCTCGGATTTCATTATTGGATTTTCCGGGAGCGCTATCTGCGGCGGCGCGGCGGGAGATCAGGCGTTAAAGTGGTGGACATAGGAAAAGCTCCCTCTCGTTATTAATAATTGTTTATTGCGCCCGGTGCCGTCTGTGCCAGGAATGATTTAGGAAATAATTTTTCTGCCCGTTTGTGCTGTCTGCGCAATGTGTAAACTTAATTGGTAAACATGGTGTATAATTGGATTGCGTTCACCTGCCGGGGCCGATGCGGGGGCCGTCTGCCGCCCAGGACCGGCCACATTAATGGATCAGGCTGGAGCTGCGCCTTCCAATTAATGCCGGATTCTCACATATAAGTTTATTTTCTAATAAATGGAGAATTGCGTCCAGATGTTGTGAGAATCCGAGCACAAAATGTACAAAACTGAAAATGTGAATAGTAATGAGGCCGTGTGACTCCAGATCCCGGTGTCTTATTGCCCCCCGAGGCTGTGCTTGGTGCCGTCTGTTCCATACTGTTCGGCAGGACAACACCATAGACCAGCAGCCACAACCCGCCATCTGCAGGACATAACTACACTAGTTAGTCCGGACGACTCTTGTATAATTCTGCAGTTAAATTCTATTAATTGGCCCCTAATCGCCTGGTTCCAACATTTATGCAAAAATAATCCCTGAGGACGTCTGAATCTGGAGTTGATTAATAGTCTGGGGTTTTCATGGACCAAACGCACAGTAAAAGTACATTATTTTAGGGTAGAACTTGGCTGAACCACCATGGGTTCTGGGGCTGGCGCACGTGCCCATTGCGGTCCCCTTTCCTAGTGAGAGTGTCTGAGAAGTTAGAGGCTGCGTTCACTTTAAGTGAGTGATAAGTGGGTAAATGAAAAGCTCTTATAGTATGTTAGCGCTTAGGTTCTCACGTCACCCTACTATCAATCCTGACATTGCAGCAGGCATGCACATTGTGGAGGACCACATCAGGACCCCACCGCACCCATCATCTGTTCTGCTTATACCACTAGGCAAGGTCTGGTTTTAGGGGAGAAATGTGCCGTGCGTTTAGGGTTGGGTGTTCTCTTATGATTGTGATACCCATCGGGGTGACACCCTTAGGTGGGTTCCCTCACCGCAGCACATATAGCAGCCGTATGGGCGGCAGTAGGATGCTTATGCCACTGGTCCTGTGTCACGTCTCTGCTCACATCCACTGCTCCGCAGTTTGGCACTGCACCTTTTCCGCTTAAAGATTACATGTATTTCTGAGTGATGTTCCCTGTTTATCATCAGATCGGATCTTCTGGTTCCTCCTCAGGGGTTTGTGTCCTACACATGGTTTTCATAAAAAAGTTGTAAATGATTTTTGAAAATTCAGTCAAGCCTTACTATGGTAAATCTACATCATATATAAACCCCATCCCCCGGGGGCTCAGGGCAGGTCATCCTCCGGGGGCTCAGGGCAGGTCATCCTCCGGGGGCTCAGGGCAGATCATCCCCAGGGGGCTCAGGGCAGATCATCCTCCGGGGGCTCAGGGCAGATCATTCTCCGGGGGCTCAGGGCAGATCATCCTCCGGGGGCTCAGGGCAGATCATCCTCCGGGGGCTCAGGGCAGATCATCCTCCGGGGGCTCAGGGCAGATCATCCTCCGGGGGCTCAGGGCAGATCATCCTCCGGGGGCTCAGGGCAGATCATTCTCCGGGGGCTCAGGGCAGATCATCCTCCGGGGGCTCAGGGCAGATCATCCTCCGGGGGCTCAGGGCAGATCATCCTCTGTGGGCTCAGGGCAGATCATCCTCCGGGGGTTCAGGGCAGATCATCCCCAGGGGGATCAGGGCAGATCATCCTCCGGGGCCTCAGGGCAGGTCATCCCCAGGGGGCTCAGGGCAGATCATTCTCCGGGGGCTCAGGGCAGATCATCCTCCGGGGGCTCAGGGCAGATCATCCTCTGTGGGCTCAGGGCAGATCATCCTCCGGGGGTTCAGGGCAGATCATCCCCAGGGGGTTCAGGGCAGATCATCCTCCGGGGGTTCAGAGCAGATCATCCTCCGGGGGCTCAGGGCAGATCATCCTCCGGGGGCTCAGGGCAGATCATCCTCCGGGGGTTCAGGGCAGATCATCCTCCGGGGGTTCAGAGCAGATCATCCTCCGGGGGCTCAGGGCAGATCATCCTCCGGGGGCTCAGTACAGATCATCCTCCGGGGGCTCAGGGCAGATCATTCTCCGGGGGCTCAGAGCAGATCATCCTCTGTGGGGTTCAGGGCAGATCATCCCCAGGGGGATCAGGGCAGATCATCCTCCGGGGCCTCAGGGCAGGTCATCCCCAGGGGGCTCAGGGCAGATCATTCTCCGGGGGCTCAGGGCAGATCATCCTCCGGGGGCTCAGGGCAGATCATCCTCCGGGGGTTCAGGGCAGATCATTCTCCGGGGGCTCAGGGCAGATCATTCTCCAGGGGCTCAGGGCAGATCATGCTCCGGGGGTTCAGGGTAGATCATCCTCTGGGGGCTCAGGGCAGATCATCCTCTGGGGGCTCAGGGCAGGTCATCCTCTGTGGGGCTCAGGGCAGATCATCCTCCGGGGGTTCAGGGCAGATCATCCTCCGGGGGCTCAGGGCAGATCATCCTCCGGGGGCTCAGGGCAGATCATCCTCCGGGGGTTCAGGGCAGATCATCCTCCGGGGGCTCAGGGCAGATCATCCTCCGGGGGCTCAGGGCAGATCATCCTCTGTGGGGTTCAGGGTAGATCATCCTCCGGGGGTTCCTTAAGTTGCACCAACTTTTTGTGACTTTTCAAAGAATTTTACTCCAGAATTCTTGAGTAATAGATTTGATTGATGGGCCCCATAAATCTGTGCAAATCACTCTGAAAGTGACTGTAGGATAAGGCACAATGTAACAGCAGAAAAATGATCACCGCTCTGGAGGTGACTGGAGGATAAGACACAATGTAACAGCAGAAAAATGATCGCCGCTCTGGAGGTGACTGGAGGATAAGACACAATGTAACAGCAGAATAGTGATCGCAGCTCTGGAGGTGACTGGAGGATAAGATATGATGTAACAGCAGAATATTGACTGCAGCTCTGGAGTTTACTGGAGGATAAGACACAATGTAACAGCAGAATATTGACTGCAGCTTTGGAGGTGACTGCATGATAGGGCGGCACAGTGGCTCAGTGGTTAGCACTGCAATCTTGTGGTGGCTCAGTGGTTAGCACTGCAGTCTTGTGGTGGCTCAGTGGTTAGCACTGCAGTCTTGCAGCGCTGGGGTCTTGGGTTCTAGTCCCACTAAGGACACCATCTGCAAGGAGTTTGTATGTCCTCCCCGTGTTTGCGTGGGTTTCCTCCGGGTTCTCCGGTTTCCTCCCACACTCCAAAGACATACAGATAGGGACTCTAGATTGTGAGCCCCAATGGGGACAGTGTTGCCAATGTATGTAAAGCGCTGTGGAATTAATAGCACTATATAAATGAATAAATATTATTATTATTATTATTATAATAAGACACGTTGTAGCTGGAGAATAGTGAATGCAGCTTGGGAGGTGACCGGAGGATAAGACATGATGTAACAGCAAAATAGTGACTGCAGCTCTGGAGGTGACTGGAGGATAAGACACAATGCAACAGCAGAATAGGGATTACAGCTCTGGAGGAGAGTATAGAATAAGGCACCATGTCAGAGCAGAATAGTGACTGCAGCTCTGGAGGTGACTGGAGGATAAAACATGATGTAACAGCAGAATAGTGGACTGCAGCTCTGGAGGTGACAGGAGGATAAAACATGATGTAACAGCAGAATTGTGAGTGCAGCTCTGTAGGTGACTGGAGGATAAGAGACGATGTAACAGCAGAATAGTGATTGCAGCTCTGGAGGTGACTGGAGGATAAGACACAATGTTTTTTAGCATGCTTAAAACACATTTCTTTAGTCAATCCGATCACTTCAACTCACTAACCGAATTGTCCCCTGTTCCCTCCTTCTAAATATTATTCAAAATCTGCCCCCTCCTATTCCTCTGCCTCCACATCCTCCATGCATCCAACAGCACATGGTAACTGCAGACAGATCCTGGCTGATGATGGATCCTGCAGCTTTGTATGAAAACCTCTATTTAGTATACTGTTGGCCTGACCGTATATCATACTGAGCCCATCCTGGTATATATGTCCCCTATCCTGATATATACAGTATGTCCCCATCCCTGTATATATGTCCCCCATCCTGATATATATGTCCCCCATCCTGGTATATATGTCCCCCATCCTGATATATACAGTATGTCCCCATCCCTGTATATATGTCCCCCATCCTGATATATATGTCCCCCATCCTGGTATATATGTCCCCCATCCTGATATATACAGTATGTCCCCATCCCTGTATATATGTCCCCCATCCTGATATATATGTCCCCCATCCTGGTATATATGTCCCCCATCCTGGTATATATATGTCCCCCATCCTGATATATATGTTCCCCACCCTGGTATATATGTCCCCCATCCTGGTATATATGTCCCCCCATCCTGATATATATGTCCCCCATCCTGGTATATATGTCCCCCATCCTGATATATATGTCCCCCATCCTGGTATATATGTCCCCCATCCTGGTATATATATGTCCCCCCATCCTGATATATATGTCCCCCATCCTGGTATATATGTCCCCCATCCTGGTATATATATGTCCCCCATCCTGATATATATGTCCCCCATCCTGATATATATGTTCCCCACCCTGGTATATATGTCCCCCATCCTGGTATATATGTCCCCCCATCCTGATATATATGTCCCCCATCCTGGTATATATGTCCCCCATCCTGGTATATATGTCCCCCATCCTGATATATATGTCCCCTATCCTGGTATATATGTCCCCCATCCTGGTATATATGTCCCCCATCCTGGTATATATGTCCCCCATCCTGGTATATATGTCGCCCATCCTGATATATATGTCCCCTATCCTGATATATATGTCCCCCATCCTGGTATATATGTCCCCTATCCTGATATATATGTCCCCCATCCTGGTATATATGTCCCCCATCCTGGTATATATGTCCCCCATCCTGATATATATGTCCCCTATCCTGGTATATATGTCCCCCATCCTGGTATATATGTCCCCCATCCTGGTATATATGTCCCCCATCCTGGTATATATGTCCCCTATCCTGATATATATGTCCCCTATCCTGATATATATGTCCCCCATCCTGATATATATGTCCCCTATCCTGATATATATGTCCCCCATCCTGGTATATATGTCCCCCATCCTGGTATATATGTCCCCCATCCTGATATATATGTCCCCTATCCTGGTATATATGTCCCCCATCCTGGTATATATGTCCCCCATCCTGGTATATATGTCCCCCATCCTGGTATATATGTCGCCCATCCTGATATATATGTCCCCTATCCTGATATATATGTCCCCCATCCTGGTATATATGTCCCCCATCCTGATATATATGTCCCCCATCCTGGTATATATGTCCCCCATCCTGGTATATATGTCCCCCATCCTGATATATATGTCCCCTATCCTGGTATATATGTCCCCTATCCTGGTATATATGTCCCCTATCCTGGTATATATGTCCCCTATCCTGGTATATATGTCCCCCATCCTGGTATATATGTCCCCCATCCTGGTATATATGTCCCCTATCCTGGTATATATGTCCCCCATCCTGGTATATATGTCCCCCATCCTGGTATATATGTCCCCCATCTTGGTATATATGCCCCCTATCCTGGTAAATATGCCCCCATCTTGGACCCATCCTCGTATATATGCCCCCCATCCTGGTAAATATGTCCCCCATCGTGGAATATATAGCTACATGCCTGCCTTCCTGAGCCCACCTTGGTTTATACTGTACATTCCCCATCCTGGTATATATGTTCACCTTCCTCTGGGGCAGTGATCGACAGCAGACATTGGCTCCATGGCACATGATGTCACTGCAGGGTACCGCTGACGTCAGGTGCCAGCCTCTGATTGGCTGGAGTTATGAATAGCGTTAGCTGACAGGTCTGTACATCACTGTACCCTTCAGCTGATGTAGGCGCTGGGACCCCCTGCAGCACGGGCTCGGTCGCGACCTTTGTGACTGTGATTCCTTACACACCTGGTGCCCCCCTATTTCCTCATAGATTGGACCCTCACTCCTCTCGTTATCTGGTGAATTATGTTACTCTGTAATGTCTGATATTGTCTGTACATTGTACAGCGCTGCGGAATATGTTGGTGCTATAGAAATAACAATGATTGTTATTATTCGCTCTGACTCCATCATTGACCTTGTTTTTTCCTCTTAGATCATTTTAAATAATTTAAAGTGAATTCACCCCCCCTCCTCAGAATCTGACCAATCCTAAGGGGCTGCGTGTGCTGGTCCTGTAGGGTCTGTGGTTCTGGTACCAGTCTCTGCAGAACCATGGACCGTGGTGGGATGTGACGCCTCCTGTTCTCCACCATCTAAAGCTCTGACTCTTTTTTTGTTCCTTAGGATACAAGGAACCCGAGAGAAAGCGAGATTTATCTTCACTTATGACATCACCGGAGCGTCGGCCATAAAGGTGAGCACAGCGGGGTCCGCTATTAGGGCTTTTACGGCAGTTATTTGGGGTAAAATGTGACATTTTCCTGCTTTTTATGATATGGGACAAAGTTATTAGACACAAGAGAGAATGTTCTATTGTTTTATTAATCATCTGATAGAGGGATAGATCGATAGCTCCTGGCTGCTCAGCGTTGGTTCTGCTCCTTTACTGTGTAGACTTTGGCTGAACGCTCCTGGCTGCTCAGCGTTGGTTCTGCTCCTTTACTGTGTAGACTTTGGCTGAACACTCCTGGCTGCTCAGCGTTGGTTCTGCTCCTTTGCTGTGTAGACTTTGGCTGAACACTCCTGGCTGCTCAGTGTTGGTTCTTCTGCTCCTTTGCTGTGTAGACTTTGGCTGAACACTCCTGGCTGCTCAGCGTTGGTTCTGCTCCTTTGCTGTGTAGACTTTGGCTGAACACTCCTGGCTGCTCAGTGTTGGTTCTTCTGCTCCTTTGCTGTGTAGACTTTGGCTGAACACTCCTGGCTGCTCAGTGTTTGTTCTACTCCTTTGCTGTGTAGACTTTGGCTGAACACTCCTGGCTGCTCAGTGTTTGTTCTACTCCTTTGCTGTGTAGACTTTGGCTGAAAGCTCCTGGCAGCTCAGTGTTGGTTCTGCTCCTTTGCTGTGTAGACTTTAGCTGACTACTCCTGGCTGCTCAGTGTTGGTTCTGCTCCTTTGCTGTGTAGACTTTGGCTGAACGCTCCTGGCTGCTCAGTGTTTGTTCTGCTCCTTTGCTGTGTAGACTTTGGGTGAACGCTCCTGGCTGCTCAGTGTTGGTTCTGCTCCTTTGCTGTGTAGACTTTGGCTGACTACTCCTGGCTGCTCAGTGTTGGTTCTTCTGCTCCTTTGCTGTGTAGACTTTGACTGAATGCTCCTGGCTGCTCAGTGTTTTGTTCTGCTCCTTTGCTGTGTAGACTTTTGCTGAACGCTCCTGGCTGCTCAGTGTTGATTTTGCTCCTTTGCTGTGTAGACTTTGGCTGAATGCTCCTGGCTGCTCAGTATTGGTTCTGCTCCTTTGCTGTGTAGACTTTGACTGACTACTCCTGGCTGCTCAGTGTTGGTTCTTCTGCTCCTTTGCTGTGTAGACTTTGGCTGAACACTCCTGGCTGCTCAGTGTTGATTTTGCTCCTTTGCTGTGTAGACTTTGGCTGACTACTCCTGGCTGCTCAGTGTTGGTTCTTCTGCTCCTTTGCTGTGTAGACTTTGGCTGAACACTCCTGGCTGCTCAGTGTTGATTTTGCTCCTTTGCTGTGTAGACTTTGGCTGACTACTCCTGGCTGCTCAGTGTTGGTTCTTCTGCTCCTTTGCTGTGTAGACTTTGGCTGAATGCTCCTGGCTGCTCAGTGTTGGTTCTGTCCCTTTGCTGTGTAGACTTTGGCGGAACGCTTGAGTTAAATGATGACGGTAAGACATCAATAAGTAATTTAGTAAACAGTAAAGATGTCTGAGGTCTTTTCATCATTGTTATGGACCTGGCCTTCCCGGGACCCTCGGTGTGGACGCCTCCAGACCATTATACTGATGAGGTGGAGAAGCCTCGTGGCTGTACGATGTGATGACGCAGAACATCGCATCTCAGGTCTCATACTCTACAGTGGACTAGGGGGAACAGACTAATGATTTAGGTAGTGATGACCCCCTTCAGTGATGACCCTCTTCTATGAAGCTGCCTCATCAAAAAGCTGTTCACAGGGGGACGTGGCCAATAGTAGCAGATCCTGTCCACAGCAATGAGGAGCCATTGATCCAGTAAAGCTGGAGCCCCTCTTTCCAGGCTCATATAGGGGGATTCAAACAGAAGGATGCTCTAGGTGGCATAAAAATAAAGCATGGTTCCTTTCTTCCCACAACAGCTCCACACCTATTCTGAGGTTGTGTTAGGTATTGCAGTTTTAGCTGTAATCGCTTCATTTGAGCACAGCTACAATACCTGACACGGCCATTGACAAGTGGGGCGCTGTTATAGAAGAAAGTACTCATGTGTTCTCCAAGCTCTCTCCAGTTAATAGACTGATCTTGCAGTCTGGTGTGTAGTTGAGACTGGCGGACATGACAGTAGACACGGGGGTCTGGTGCTGTATTCCGGGGGTTCCGCTCATCGCTGCTCTCCACCTGCAGCCGAGATCAGCGTCACCCATATATTATACGCATATGTATGCAAACCTACAATCAAGTGATTGTCAAACTGCCCTGATTACCCTCCTGCAAATAGCAAGTGCTAAGTCATTTTCATCAAGTAGATAAGAGAGATCAGAAGAGACAGGAGGAGAGAGAGGAAAAGAAAACAGGAAAGAGAGAGAGGAGCGAGATAGAGCAAGAAAGTGAGGAAGAGAGGAGCGCGAGAGAGCAAAAGAGGAGCGAGAGAGCAAGAGAGGAGCGAGAGAGCAAGAAAGCAGGAGAGAGAACAAGAGAGAGAGCAAGAAAGCAGGAGAGAGAACAAGAGAGAGAGCAAGAAAGCAGGAGAGAGCAAGAAAGCAGGAGAGAGAGCAAGAGAGGGGAGAGAGAGCAAGAAAGGAGAAAGCGGAAGAGAGGAGCGAGAGAGCAAGAAAGCAGGAGAGAGAGCAAGAAAGCAAGGAAGAGAGGAGCGAGAGAGAGCAAAAGAGGAGCGAGAGAGCGCAAGAGAGGAACGAGAGAGCAATAAAGCAGGAGAGAGAGCAAGAGAGGAGCGAGAGAGCACAAGAGAGGAGAAAGCAAGAAAGAGAGGAGCGAGAGAGAGCAAGAAAGCAGGAGAGAGCAAGAGAGGAGTGAGAGAGCGCAAGAGAGGAGAAAGCAAGAAAGAGGAGCGAGAGAGTGCAAGAGAGGAGCGAGAGAGCACAAGAGAGGAGAAGGCAAGAAAGCGAGGAAGAGAGGAGCGAGAGAGAGCAAGAAAGCAGGAGAGAGAGCAAGAGAGGAGCGAGAGAGAGCAAGAAAGCAGAAGAGAGAGCAAGAGAGGCGCGAGAGAGCGCAAGAGAGGAGAAAGCAAGGAAGAGAGGAGCAAGAGAGAGCAAGAAAGCAGGAGAGAGAGCAAGAGAGGAGCGAGAGAGCAAGAGAGGAGAGAGAGCAAGAAAGGAGAAAGCAGAAGAGAGGAGTGAGAGCAAAAAAGGAGAAAGCAAGAGAGGAGCGAGAGAGCGCAAGAGAGAAGCGAGAGAGCAAGGAAGAGAGGAGGGAGAGAGAGCAAGAGAGGAGCGAGAGAGCAAGAAAGCAGGAGAGAGAGCAAGAGAGGAGCGAGAGAGCAAAGAGGAGAAAGCAAAAGAGAGGAGTGAGAGCAAGAAATCAAGGAATAGAGGAGCAAGAGAGAGCAAGAGAGGAGCGAGAGAGCACAAAAGAGTAGAGAGAGCAAGAAAACAGGAGAGAGAGCGAGAGAGAGCAAGAAAGTGAGGAAGAGAGGAGCGAGAGAGAGCAAAAGAGGAGCGAGAGAGCGCAAGAGAGGAGCGAGAGAGCAAGAAAGCAGGAGAGAGAGCAAGAGGAGTGAGAGAGCGCAAGAAAGCAGGAGAGAGAGCAAGAGAGGCGCGAGAGAGCGCAAGAAAGCAGGAGAGAGAGCAAGAGAGGAGCGAGAGCGCAAGAGAGGAGAAAGCAAGGAAGAGAGGAGCGAGAGAGAGCAAGAAAGCAGGAGAGAGCAAGAGAGGAGCGAGAGAGCAAGAAAGGAGAAAGCAGAAGAGAGGAATGAGAGCAAGAAAGGAGAAAGCAAGAGAGGAGCGAGAGAGCACAAGAGAGAAGCGAGAGAGCAAGGAAGAGAGGAGGAAGAGAGAGCAAGAGAGGAGCGAGAGAGCAAGAAAACAGGAGAGAGAGCGAGAGAGAGCAAGAAGGCAGGAGAGAGAGCAAGAGAGGAGCGAGAGAGCAAGAAAGGAGAAAGCAGAAGAGAGGAATGAGAGCAAGAAAGGAGAAAGCAAGAGAGGAGCGAGAGAGCACAAGAGAGAAGCGAGAGAGCAAGGAAGAGAGGAGGAAGAGAGAGCAAGAGAGGAGCGAGAGAGCAAGAAAACAGGAGAGAGAGCGAGAGAGAGCAAGAAGGCAGGAGAGAGAGCAAGAGAGGAGCGAGAGAGCGCAAGAGAGGGGCGAGA
Organism: Anomaloglossus baeobatrachus; assembly: GCF_048569485.1. Classification (NCBI taxonomy): domain Eukaryota; kingdom Metazoa; phylum Chordata; class Amphibia; order Anura; family Aromobatidae; genus Anomaloglossus; species Anomaloglossus baeobatrachus. Next base: position 194,334 of record NW_027444135.1, read on the forward strand.
TAGCGCAAGAAAGCAGGAGAGAGAACAAGAGAGGAGCGAGATAAAGACAGCAGGAAAGAGAGAGGGGAGCGAGAGAGCAAGAAAGCAAGGAAGAGAGGAGCGAGAGAGAGCAAGAGAGGAGCGAGAGAGCACAAAAGAGTAGAAAGAGCAAGAAAGCAGGAGAGAGAGCAAGAGAGGAGTGAGAGCACAAGAGAGTAGAGCAAGAAAGCAGGAGAGAGAGCAAGAGAGGAGCAAGAGTGCAAGAAAGGAGAAAGTGGAAGAGAGGAGTGAGATCAAGAAAGCAAGGAAGAGAGGAGCGAGAGAGAGAGCAAGAGAGGAGCGAAAGCACAAGAGAGTAGAGCAAGAAAGGAGTGAGAGAGCGCAAGAGAGGAGCGAGAGAGCAAGAAAGCAGGAGAGAGAGCAAGAAAGCAGGAGAGAGAGCAAGAGAGAGGAGAAAGAGAGCAAGAAAGGAGAAAGTGGAAGAGAGGAGTGAGATCAAGAACGCAAGGAAGAGAGGAGCGAGAGAGAGCAAGAGAGGAGCGAGAGCACAAGAGAGAGTAGATCAAGAAAGCAGGAGAGAGAGCAAGAAAGGAGCGAGAGAGAGCAAGAGAGGAGCGAGAGAGCGCAAGAGAGGAGCGAGAGCACGAGAGAGTAGAAAGAGCAAGAAAGCAGGAGAGAGCGCAAGAGAGGAGCGAGGGAGCACATGAGAGGAGCGAGAGAGCACAAGAGAGGAGCGAGAGAGCAAGAAAGCAGGAGAGAGAACAAGAGAGGAGCGAGAGAGCACAAGAGAGAGTAGAAAGAGCAAGAGAGGAGCAAGAGAGAGCAAGAGAGGAGAAAGCGGAAGAGGAGTGAGAGCAAGAAAGCAAGGAAGAGAGGAGCAAGAGAGAGCAAGAGAGGAGCGAGAGAGCAGAAGAGAGTAGAAAGAGCAAGAAAGCAGGAGAGAGCAAGAGGAGCGAGAGAGCAAGAAAGCGAGGAAGAGAGGAGCGAGAGAGAACAAGAAAGGCGCGCGAGAGAGAGCAAGAAAGCGAGGAAGAGGAGTGAGAGAGAACAAGAGAGGAGCGAGAGAGAGCAAGAAAGCGAGGAAGAGAGGAGTGAGAGAGAACAAGAGAGGAGTGAGAGAGAGCAAGAAAGCGAGGAAGAGAGGAGTGAGAGCAAGAGAGTGCAAGAGAGAGTAGACAGAGCAAGAAACAGGAGAGAGCAAGAGAAGAGCGAGAGAGAGCAAGAGAGGAGTGAGAGAGCAAGAGAGGAGAAAGAGAAATAAAGCAGGAGGGAAAGTGAGAGAGGAGCGAGAGAGAGCAAGAGAGAGGAGAGAGCAAAAAAGTGAGGAAGAGAGGAGTGAGAGAGAGCAAGAGAGGAGCGAGAGAGCACAAGAGAGGAGAGAGCAAGAAAGCGAGGAAGAGAGGAGCAAGAGAGAGTAGACAGCAAGAAACAGGAGAGAGGGAGCAAGAGAGGAATGAGAGAGAGCAAGAGAGGAGAAAGAGAAATAAAGCAGGAGAGAGAGAGTGAGAGAGGAGCAAGAGAGAGGAGAGAGCAAAAAAGTGAGGAAGAGAGGAGTGAGAGAGAGCAAGATAGGAGCGAGAGAGCACAAGAGAGAAGAAAGAGAAATAAAGCAGGAGAGAGAGAGGAGCGAGAGAGCGCAAGAGAGAGGTGCAAGAGAGAGCAAGAAAGGAGAGAGCAAAAAAGGGAGGAAGAGAGGAGTGAGAGAGAGCAAGAGAGGAGTGATAGAGCACAAGAGAGGAGAAAGAGCGAGGAAGAGAGGAGCGAGAGAGAGGAAGAGAGGAGAAAGCAAAAAAGCGAGGAAGAGAGGAGCGAGAGAGAGCAAGAGAGGAGCAAGAGAGAGCAAGAGAGGAGCAAGAGAGAGGAAAAAGAGCAAAAAAGCAAGGAAGAGTGGAATGAGAGATAACAAGAGAGGAGAAAGTGCAAGAAAGCAGGAGAGCGAACAAGAGAGAGGAGTGAGAGAGAGCGAGAACACAAGAGAGGAGAAAGAGCAAGAAAGCAGGAGAGCGAGAGCAAGAGAGGAACGAGTGAGAGGAGAAAGTACAAGAAAGCAGGAGAGAGAGAAGCGAGAGAGAGCAAGACAGGAAAAAGAGCAAGAAAACAGGAGAGAGAGCTCAAGAGAAGAGCAAGAGAGCACAAGAAAGAAGAGTGAGCAAGAAAGCAGGAGAGAGCAAGAGAAGAGCGAGAGAGCACAAGAGAGAGGAGAATGAGTAAGAAAGCAGGAGAGAGCAAGAGAGAGGAGAATGAGTAAGAAAGCAGGAGAGAGCAAGAGAGAGGAGAATGAGTAAGAAAGCAGGAGAGAGCAAGAGAGAGGAGAATGAGTAAGAAAGCAGGAGAGAGCAAGAGAGAGGAGAATGAGTAAGAAAGCAGGAGAGAGCAAGAGAGAGGAGAATGAGTAAGAAAGCAGGAGAGAGCAAGAGAGAGGAGAATGAGTAAGAAAGCAGGAGAGAGCAAGAGAGAGGAGAATGAGTAAGAAAGCAGGAGAGAGCAAGAGAGAGGAGAATGAGTAAGAAAGCAGGAGAGAGCAAGAGAGAGGAGAATGAGTAAGAAAGCAGGAGAGAGCAAGAGAGAGGAGAATGAGTAAGAAAGCAGGAGAGAGGAGAAGAGGAGAGAATGAGTAAGAAAGCCGGAGAGAGGAGAAGAGGAGAGAGAAGGCATTAAAGCAGGAGAGAAAGTAAGAGTGATGTGTGGCCAGCGTCCTCACCTCCACCAGCTGCTGCACAGGTCACTATTTTCTTCCTCTCACATCATACAGATGAGCAGACAAACCTGCAGCCTCATCTCCCTCCTGTCCCTCCTCGATTTCTATTAAGCTAAGAAATGATTTAGTGACTGGAGATGTCTGATCATTTACATGGGGCTGCAGGAGATGATTATGTATCCCTGCTCCTTGATATACAGCATCTTACCCGTGTGCATATACCTTGTAGATAACACCCGTGTGCTGTGACCTCTCAGGCGCCACGTTGCGCCGTGTTGCGTACAATCCTCTATGGAGCACAATGGTTCACCTGTGGCAGTGGTGGTGTCCACCGGGGCGATGACTCTCTGTGGCCCCCGATTCGCCACCTCCCCCCACTAATTGTGTCTGAAAGACACTACAAGGAGTCACTGAGCAGAGTGTTCGGGGGGACGGAGGGTGGAAAGAGGAATAAATGGGCTTTTACGCCTAACCAGATTATCAGCAGTATCGGCAGGAGAGCTGGCGCTCGGCTCGCTGCGCACTATTTATCATCCGCCTAATTACCGGTACATTAAACCGTTCCAGACAGGACGGAAGGCCAGGAGCTCAACCGGAGACATCCGGGACCGGGCTAAGAGGGGCGAGGGAAGGAAACCTGAGCGGCCTGTGCGGATACAGGGGGTCTGTCACCATCAGCCGCCATATAGATCCCCGGGAGTCTCCTTACATGGGACTGCTAGCATGAGTGTAGATGCCAGAAATATGATACAATTTATCCAGCAAATGTCACCAAAGCGAGGACACCGGGGTCACCTGCAGGCACCATAACACAGGGCTGTCAGTTACCGTATGTGCCAGTGTCACAGCAGCACAGAGTATTTCATTGCATTTATCCCATGAGAAAGACCGGGGGAGGGTCTTCCTGTGGCACAGAGTATTTCAGGAGAAGAGGCTGATGATTTTCTGTGACTAGATAGTGAACGGCGTAGGGTTCCCCGCAGCACAGAGTGTTTCAGGCATGGAGTGTGCTTGTATCCATGTAGAAGCTATTCGTTTGTCCTTCATGTTAATGTTTTTAACTTCTGACCAAGGACCTTGTAAGAGTCACACAAGGATCTGTAGGATCGTCGGGGTCCTGGAGGGCTGGGCAGTGGAGGGGAGGGTATTGGGTCCTGGAGGGTTGGGCAGTGGGGGGGGGGGGGGGCTGTGGGGGTCCTGGAGGGCTGGGCAGTGGAGGGGAGGGTATTGGGGCCTGGAGGGCTGGGCAGTGGAAGGAGGTTACAGGGGTCCTGGAGGGCTGGGCAGTAGGAGGAGGTTACAGGGGTCCTGGAGGGCTGGGCAGTAGGAGGAGGTTACAGGGGTCCTGGAGGGCTGGGCAGTGGAAGGAGGTTACAGGGGTCCTGGAGGGCTGGGCAGTGGAAGGGAGGGTATTGGGGCCTGGAGGGCTGGGCAGTGGAAGGGAAGGTATTGGGGCCTGGAGGGCTGGGCAGTGGGGGGGGGGGCTGTGGGGGTCCTGGAGGGCTGGGCAGTGGAGGGGAGGGTATTGGGGCCCGGAGGGCTGGGCAGTGGAAGGAGGTTACAGGGGTCCTGGAGGGCTGGGCAGTAGGGGGAGGTTACGGGGGTCCTGGAGGGCTGGGCAGTGGAAGGAGGTTACAGGGGTCCTGGAGGGCTGGGCAGTGGAGGGGAGGATATTGGGGCCCAGGGGGCTGGGCAGTGGAAGGAGGTTACAGGGGTCCTGGAGGGCTGGGCAGTAGGGGGAGGTTACGGGGGTCCTGGAGGGCTGAGCAGTGGAAGGAGGTTACAGGGGTCCTGGAGGGCTGGGCAGTGGAAGGAGGTTACGGGGGTCCTGGAGGGCTGGGCAGTGGAAGGAGGTTACAGGGGTCCTGGAGGGCTGGGCAGTAGGGGGAGGTTACGGAGGTCCTGGAGGGCTGGGCAGTAGGGGGAGGTTACGGAGGTCCTGGAGGGCTGGGCAGTGGGGGAGGTTGGGGGGTCTTAGAGGGCTGGGCAGTGGGGGAGGCTGCGGGGATCTTGGAGGGCTGGGCAGTGGGGAGCCTGCAGGTGTCCTGGAGAGCTGGGCAGTGGGGGAGGCTGCGGGGGCCGTGGAGGGTGGCGCAGTGGGGGAGGCTGCAGGTGTCCTGTAGGGCTGGGCAGTGGGGGGGCTGTGGGGGTCCTGGGGGGCTGGGCAGTGGAAGGAGGTTACAGGGGTTCTGGAGGGCTGGGCAGTGGAAGGAGGTTACAGGGGTCCTTGAGGGCTGGGCAGTAGGGAGAGGTTACGGAGGTCCTGGAGGGCTGGGCAGTGGGGGAGGTTGCTGGGTCCTGGAGGGCTGGGCAGTGGGGAGACTGGGGGGGTCCTGGAGGGCTGGGCAGTGGGGAGACTGCGGGGGTCCTGTAGGGCTGGGCAGTGGGGGAGGCTGTGGGGGTCCTGTAGAGCTGGGCATTGGGGGAGGTTGCAGGGTCCTGGAGGGCTGGACAGTGGGGAGACTGCGGAGGTCCTGGAGGGCTAGGCAGTGGGGAGACTGCGGGGGTACTGGAGGGCTAGGCAGTGGGGAGACTGCAGGGGTCCTGGAGGGCTGGGCAGTGGGGAGACTGCAGGGGTCCTGGAGGGCTAGGCAGTGGGGAGACTGCAGGGGTCCTGGAGGGCTGGGCAGTGGGGAGACTGCAGGGGTCCTGGAGGGCTGGGCAGTGGGGACACTGCGGGGGTCCTGGAGGGCTAGGCAGTGGGGAGACTGCAGGGGTCCTGGAGGGCTAGGCAGTGGGGAGACTGCGGGGGTTCTGGAGGGCTAGGCAGTGGGGAGACTGCGGGGGTCCTGGAGGGCTAGGCAGTGGGGAGACTGCGGGGGTCCTGGAGGGCTAGGCAGTGGGGAGACTGCAGGGGTCCTGGAGGGCTGGGCAGTGGGGAGACTGCGGGGGTCCTGGAGGGCTAGGCAGTGGGGAGACTGCGGGGGTCCTGGAGGGCTAGGCAGTGGGGAGACTGCGGGGGTCCTGGAGGGCTGGGCAGTGGGGAGACTGCAGGGGTCCTGGAGGGCTGGGCAGTGGGGAGACTGCGGGGGTCCTGGAGGGCTAGGCAGTGGGGAGACTGCGGGGGTCCTGGAGGGCTAGGCAGTGGGGAGACTGCGGGGGTCCTGGAGGGCTAGGCAGTGGGGAGACTGCGGGGGTCCTGGAGGGCTAGGCAGTGGGGAGACTGCAGGGGTCCTGGAGGGCTGGGCAGTGGGGAGACTGCAGGGGTCCTGGAGGGCTGGGCAGTGGGGAGACTGCGGGGGTCCTGGAGGGCTAGGCAGTGGGGAGACTGCGGGGGTCCTGGAGGGCTAGGCAGTGGGGAGACTGCGGGGGTCCTGGAGGGCTAGGCAGTGGGGAGACTGCGGGGGTCCTGGAGGGCTAGGCAGTGGGGAGACTGCAGGGGTCCTGGAGGGCTGGGCAGTGGGGAGACTGCGGGGGTCCTGGAGGGCTAGGCAGTGGGGAGACTGCAGGGGTCCTGGAGGGCTAGGCAGTGGGGAGACTGCAGGGGTCCTGGAGGGCTGGGCAGTGGGGAGACTGCAGGGGTCCTGGAGGGCTAGGCAGTGGGGAGACTGCAGGGGTCCTGGAGGGCTAGGCAGTGGGGAGACTGCAGGGGTCCTGGAGGGCTGGGCAGTGGGGAGACTGCAGGGGTCCTGGAGGGCTAGGCAGTGGGGAGACTGCAGGGGTCCTGGAGGGCTGGGCAGTGGGGAGACTGCAGGGGTCCTGGAGGGCTGGGCAGTGGGGAGACTGCAGGGGTCCTGGAGGGCTAGGCAGTGGGGAGACTGCAGGGGTCCTGGAGGGCTGGGCAGTGGGGAGACTGCAGGGGTCCTGGAGGGCTGGGCAGTGGGGAGACTGCAGGGGTCCTGGAGGGCTGGGCAGTGGGGAGACTGCAGGGGTCCTGGAGGGCTAGGCAGTGGGGAGACTGCGGGGGTCCTGGAGGGCTGGGCAGTGGGGAGACTGCAGGGGTCCTGGAGGGCTGGGCAGTGGGGAGACTGCGGGGGTCCTGGAGGGCTAGGCAGTGGGGAGACTGCGGGGGTCCTGGAGGGCTAGGCAGTGGGGAGACTGCGGGGGTCCTGGAGGGCTAGGCAGTGGGGAGACTGCGGGGGTCCTGGAGGGCTAGGCAGTGGGGAGACTGCAGGGGTCCTGGAGGGCTGGGCAGTGGGGAGACTGCAGGGGTCCTGGAGGGCTGGGCAGTGGGGAGACTGCGGGGGTCCTGGAGGGCTAGGCAGTGGGGAGACTGCGGGGGTCCTGGAGGGCTAGGCAGTGGGGAGACTGCGGGGGTCCTGGAGGGCTAGGCAGTGGGGAGACTGCGGGGGTCCTGGAGGGCTAGGCAGTGGGGAGACTGCAGGGGTCCTGGAGGGCTGGGCAGTGGGGAGACTGCGGGGGTCCTGGAGGGCTAGGCAGTGGGGAGACTGCAGGGGTCCTGGAGGGCTAGGCAGTGGGGAGACTGCAGGGGTCCTGGAGGGCTGGGCAGTGGGGAGACTGCAGGGGTCCTGGAGGGCTAGGCAGTGGGGAGACTGCAGGGGTCCTGGAGGGCTAGGCAGTGGGGAGACTGCAGGGGTCCTGGAGGGCTGGGCAGTGGGGAGACTGCAGGGGTCCTGGAGGGCTGGGCAGTGGGGAGACTGCAGGGGTCCTGGAGGGCTAGGCAGTGGGGAGACTGCAGGGGTCCTGGAGGGCTGGGCAGTGGGGAGACTGCAGGGGTCCTGGAGGGCTGGGCAGTGGGGAGACTGCAGGGGTCCTGGAGGGCTAGGCAGTGGGGAGACTGCGGGGGTCCTGGAGGGCTGGACAGTGGGGGAGGCTGCGGGTTCGGGTTTGCTTCTTCTGCTGCTGACACTTGTAGTCTCTCCTGATCCCTGGATTACATTTTAATCAATTTTTAATTTGTGTCTCTTTTGTTTTTCTCACTGAGATAATTTCCTGTTCTGTAATAAGACGACGTCCGCACATGAGGTGAACTCACACGGGACCCCCCACCTCCCCCCCTTCCCCCCTCCTGGGACCCCCCCCCCACCCACTCTCCTAACACCACCATCAATCAGCTTATTACAGTCCAATACTGAATCCTGGGAATGTATGATCCGTAATGAGAGCTCCAGACTGTTATGTCCATCCATCCATCCATCTATCCATCCATCCATCCATCCATCCATCCATCCATCCATCCATCCATCCATCCATCCATCCATCCATCCATCCATCTATCCATCCATCCATCCATCCATCCATCCATCCATCTATCCATCCATCCATCCATATATCCATCCATCCATCCATCTATCCATCCATCCATCCATCCATCCATCTATCCATCCATCCATCCATATATCCATCCATCCATCCATCTATCCATCCATCCATCCATCCATCCATCTATCCATCCATCCATCCATCTATCCATCCATCCATCCATCCATCCATCCATCCATCCATCCATCTATCCATCCATCCATCCATATATCCATCCATCCATCCATCCATCCATATATCCATCCATCCATCTATCCATCCATCCATCTATCCATCCATCCATCCATCCATCCATCTATCCATCCATCCATCCATATATCCATCCATCCATCCATCCATCCATATATCCATCCATCCATCTATCCATCCATCTATCCATCTATCCATCCATCCATCTATCCATCCATCCATCCATCCATCCATATATCCATCCATCCATCCATCCATCCATCCATCCATCCATATATCCATCCATCCATCTATCTATCTATCTATCCATCCATCCATCTATCCATCCATCCATCCATCCATCCATCCATCCATCTATCTATCCATCCATCTATCCATCCATCCATCTATCTATCTATCTATCCATCCATCCATCTATCCATCCATCCATCCATCCATCCATCCATCCATCCATCTATCTATCCCTCTATCTATTTATCCATGTATCTATCTATCTCCCTCTTTCTATCTTTCCATCCTTCTTTGTCTCTTTCTCTCTCTTTCCATCCATCTCTCCCCCCGTTCCTCCATCTCTCCCCTGCATCGGTGGGTTTGGCGCAGACCCCTCTTTCCGTCCCTCCATCTCTCCCCGTTCCTCCATCTCTCCCCTGCATCGGTGGGTTTGGAGCAGACCCCTCTTCCCGTCCCTCCATCTCCCCCCGTTCCTCCATCTCTCCCCTGCATCGGTGGGTTTGGAGCAGACCCCTCTTCCCGTCCCTCCATCTCCCCCCGTTCCTCCATCTCTCCCCTGCATCGGTGGGTTTGGCGCAGACCCCTCTTTCCATCCCTCCATCTCCCCCCGTTCCTCCATCTCTCCCCTGCATCGGTGGGTTTGGAGCAGACCCCTCTTCCCGTCCCTCCATCTCCCCCCGTTCCTCCATCTCTCCCCTGCATCGGTGGGTTTGGCGCAGACCCCTCTTTCCATCCCTCCATCTCTCCCCCCGTTCCTCCATCTCTCCCCTGCATCGGTGGGTTTGGCGCAGACCCCTCTTTCCATCCCTCCATCTCTCCCCGTTCCTCCATCTCTCCCCTGCATCGGTGGGTTTGGCGCAGACCCCTCTTCCCGTCCCTCTCTCTTCCCGTTCCCCCAGCTTCCCCCTGCATCGGTGGGTTTGGCGCAGACCCCTCTTTCCATCCCTCCATCTCTCCCCGTTGCTCCAGCTTCCCCCTGTATCGGTGGGTTTGGCGCAGACCCCTCTTCCCGGCAGCTCCTCCGGGGTCTCATTTTCGGGGAGATCTGTTTTGGATTGCTCTCTTTGATGCGGGCTCTTCTGTGGCGGTGAACCCTTCCATTTGTTTGTCTTGTGCGTGGAGCTGTCAGGCCGCGTTACCGTCACTTTCTGATGGCGCGGCGGCTCACACAGCTGGTTACAGGTCTGAGACATGGAGCCGTCTCACCCTCCAGACCGCGGCCGTCGCTTTACATTACGGGTATTTGCTGCCATATTATCTTCTTTTATGTCACGCAGGATCGTACAGCGAGAATGAACGGCAACAACCGCTCCCACGACTGTCCACGAGCGTCTGTAGAGATAAGGGCTCACGTAGGGAGCGGCCGAGGTGTGGACCCGTCCCTACAGGCACAGCAGCTGTAAGATTGTGGGTAATAATGGTGGGGGTGACGCGGCGGATGGAGAGAATTAGCAATGACCGGCGGCTCATTATCTGCCATGTACTCCTTAAACAGGTTTCCCGCTCCCCCCGGCGCTCCTCCCTGATGCTTCTCCATGCTTCTTCACCGTAGCGCACCTCCCTGGCGCTCCACAGTGGCGTACCCCCCTTTCGCTCCCCCTAGCGGTTGCCCCTGGTGCTACTCCCTGGCGCTCCTCCTTGACGCTCACCCCTGGTGCTCCTCCCTGGCGCTCCTGCAAAGTGTTTCCCCCTGGTGCTCCTCCCTGGCGCGTCTCCATGGCGCTCCCTCCTCACACTCCACCTTGGTGCTAACCCCTGGTGCTCTCCTCTGGCGTTCCCCCTCCCCTGGTGCTCCTTCATGGCACTCCTCCCTTGCGCCCCCCTGGCGCTCTCCTCTGGTGCTCCCTCATGATGCTCCCCACCTGGCACTCCTCCCTAGCGGTCACCCCTGACGCTCCCCACCGGGCACTCCTCCCTGACGCTCCCCACCGGGCGCTCCTCCCTGACGCTCCCCACCGGGCGCTCCTCCCTGACGCTCCCCACCGGGCGCTCCTCCCTGACGCTCACCACCGGGCGCTCCTCCCTGACGCTCCCCACCGGGCGCTCCTCCCTGACGCCCCCCACCGGGCGCTCCTCCCTGACGCTCCCCACCGGGCGCTCCTCCCTGACGCTCACCACAGGGCGCTCCTCCCTGACGCTCCCCACCGGGCGCTCCTCCCTGACGCTCACCACCGGGCGCTCCTCCCTGACGCTCCCCACCGGGTGCTCCTCCCTGACGCTCCCCACCGGGCGCTCCTCCCTGACGCTCCCCACCGGGCGCTCCTCCCTGGTGCTCCTCCCTGACGCTCCCCACCGGGCGCTCCTCCCTGGTGCTCCTCCCTGACGCTCCCCACCGGGCGCTCCTCCCTGACGCTCACCACCGGGCGCTCCTCCCTGACGCTCCCCACCGGGCGCTCCTCCCTGACGCCCCCCACCGGGCGCTCCTCCCTGGTGCTCCTCCCTGACGCTCCCCACCGGGCGCTCCTCCCTGACGCTCACCACCGGGCGCTCCTCCCTGACGCTCCCCACCGGGCGCTCCTCCCTGACGCTCACCACCGGGCGCTCCTCCCTGACGCTCCCCACCGGGTGCTCCTCCCTGACGCTCCCCACCGGGCGCTCCTCCCTGACGCTCCCCACCGGGCGCTCCTCCCTGGTGCTCCTCCCTGACGCTCCCCACCGGGCGCTCCTCCCTGGTGCTCCTCCCTGACGCTCCCCACCGGGCGCTCCTCCCTGGTGCTCTTCCAGCGATGGTTTTACAACTGGTGCCAAGATGCAGAGTTTCGCCCCCAGAGATTCCTGGCGTCCGAGGTGTGAGATTGTAGGCACCGGATTTGCTTCCTTCTGAGCAGAAAGTGAATGCGGCGACCGTCTGCCGACATCTGGAAGCCATTATAAGAGCAGAGGAGCCAGCACCCGCTCCCCGGCTTCTGGACGTTTTCAGGTCCCGGCGTCTGTAGAAGGTACAGGACAAAGTGGCACAATGATGTAGCTTACTACATCGGATTCAGCAGCTTGTTACACCTGCGCCAAAGAGTAATGGCGCCCTCCTCTGCAGAGCAACGACTCTACCAGCAGTTACAGCAGCCGCAACAATGTATCAAACGCATCAACTTGTCAGATACAAACAGAAAAACGCAGGTCAGGCATGGGCCGGGGTCTGACCGCTCATTGCTTCATAAAGAAGCATGGACAGAAAGCATTGCAACATTGTAAGAATAGTGACAGGTGCAGGAAATGCAGGGTGACGGGTGCAGAGTGACGGGTGCAGGAAATGCAGGGTGACGGGTGCAGGAAATGCAGGGCGACGAGTGCAGGAAATGCAGGGCGACGAGTGCAGGAAATGCAGGGCGACGAGTGCAGGAAATGCAGGGCGACGAGTGCAGGAAATGCAGGGTGACGGGTGCAGGAAATGCAGGGTGACGGGTGCAGAGTGACGGGTGCAGGAAATGCAGGGTGACGGGTGCAGAGTGACGGGTGCAGGAAATGCAGGGTGACAGGTGCAGAGTGACAGGTGCAGAGTGGCAGGTGCAAGATATGCAGGGTGAAAGGTGCAGGGTGACAGGTGTAGGATGATAGGTGTAGAGTGACAGGTGCAGGAAATGCAGGGTGACAGGTGCAGGAAATGCAGGGTGACAGGTGCAGGGTGACAGGTGCAGAGTGACAGGTGCAGGAAATGCAGGGTGACAGGTGCAGGGTGACAGGTGCAGGAAATGCAGGGTGACAGGTGTAGGATGATAGGTGCAGGGTGACAGGTGTAGGATGATATGTGCAGGGTGACAGGTGTAGGATGATATGTGCAGGGTGACAGGTGTAGGATGATAGGTGCAGGGTGACAGGTGCAGAGTGACAGGTGCAGAGTGACAGGTGCAGGGTGACAGGTGCAGGGTGACAGGTGCAGAGTGACAGGTGCAGGAAATGCAGGGTGACAGGTGCAGGGTGACAGGTGCAGGAAATGCAGGGTGACAGGTGTAGGATGATAGGTGCAGGGTGACAGGTGTAGGATGATAGGTGCAGGGTGACAGGTGTAGGATGATATGTGCAGGGTGACAGGTGTAGGATGATAGGTGCAGGGTGACAGGTGTAGGATGATAGGTGCAGGGTGACAGGTGTAGGATGATATGTGCAGGGTGACAGGTGTAGGATGATAGGTGCAGGGTGACAGGTGCAGAGTGACAGGTGCAGAGTGACAGGTGCAGGGTGACAGGTGCAGGGTGACAGGTGCAGAGTGACAGGTGCAGAGTGACAGGTGCAGGATGATAGGTGCAGAGTGATAGGTGCAGGGTGACAGGTGCAGGGTGACAGGTGCAGAGTGACAGGTGCAGAGTGACAGGTGCAGAGTGATAGGTGCAGGGTGACAGGTGCAGGGTGACAGGTGCAGGGTGACAGGTGCAGAGTGACAGGTGCAGAGTGACAGGTGCAGGATGATAGGTGCAGGGTGACAGGTGCAGGGTGACAGGTGCAGGGTGACAGGTGCAGGATGATAGGTGCAGGGTGACAGGTGCAGGGTGACAGGTGCAGGGTGACAGGTGTAGGATGACAGGTGTAGGGTGATAGGTGCAGGGTGACAGGTGTAGGGTGACAGGTGCAGAGTGACAGGTGCAGAGTGACAGGTGCAGGATGATAGGTGCAGGGTGACAGGTGCAGGGTGACAGGTGCAGGGTGACAGGTGCAGGGTGACAGGTCCAGGATGATAGGTGCAGGGTGACAGGTGCAGGGTGACAGGTGTAGGGTGACAGGTGTAGGGTGATAGGTGCAGGGTGACAGGTGCAGGGTGACCGGTGCAGGGTGACCGGTGCAGGGTGACAGGTGTAGGGTGACAGGTGCAGGGTGACAGGTGCAGGGTGACAGGTGTAGGATGATAGGTGCAGGGTGACAGGTGCAGGGTGACAGGTGCAGAGTGACAGGTGCAGGGTGACAGGTGCAGGGTGACAGGTGCAGGGTGACAGGTGCAGGGTGACAGGTGCAGGATGATAGGTGCAGGGTGACAGGTGCAGGGTGACAGGTGCAGGGTGATAGGTGCAGGGTGACAGGTGTAGAGTGACAGGTGCAGGGTGACAGGTGTAGGGTGACCGGTGCAGGGTGACCGGTGCAGGGTGACAGGTGTAGGGTGACAGGTGCAGGGTGACAGATGCAGGGTGACAGGTGTAGGGTGACCGGTGCAGGGTGACAGGTGCAGGGTGACCGGTGCAGGGTGACAGGTGCAGGGTGACAGGTGTAGGGTGACCGGTGCAGGGTGAAAGGTGTAGGGTGACCGGTGCAGGGTGACAGGTGTAGGGTGACCGGTGCAGGGTGACAGGTGTAGGGTGACAGGTGCAGGGTGACAGGTGTAGGGTGACAGGTGTAGGGTGACCGGTGCAGGGTGACAGGTGTAGGGTGACCGGTGCAGGGTGACCGGTGCAGGGTGACAGGTGTAGGGTGACAGGTGCAGGTTGACAGGTGCAGGGTGACAGGTGTAGGATGATAGGTGCAGGGTGACAGGTGCAGAGTGACAGGTGCAGAGTGACAGGTGCAGAGTGATAGGTGCAGGGTGACAGGTGCAGGGTGACAGGTGCAGGGTGACAGGTGCAGAGTGACAGGTGCAGAGTGACAGGTGCAGGATGATAGGTGCAGGGTGACAGGTGCAGGGTGACAGGTGCAGGGTGACAGGTGCAGGATGATAGGTGCAGGGTGACAGGTGCAGGGTGACAGGTGCAGGGTGACAGGTGTAGGATGACAGGTGTAGGGTGATAGGTGCAGGGTAACAGGTGTAGGGTGACAGGTGCAGAGTGACAGGTGCAGAGTGACAGGTGCAGGATGATAGGTGCAGGGTGACAGGTGCAGGGTGACAGGTGCAGGGTGACAGGTGCAGGGTGACAGGTGCAGGGTGACAGGTGTAGGGTGATAGGTGCAGGGTGACAGGTGTAGGGTGACAGGTGCAGGGTGACCGGTGCAGGGTGACCGGTGCAGGGTGACAGGTGTAGGGTGACAGGTGCAGGGTGACAGGTGCAGGGTGACAGGTGTAGGATGATAGGTGCAGGGTGACAGGTGCAGGGTGACAGGTGCAGAGTGACAGGTGCAGGGTGACAGGTGCAGGGTGACAGGTGCAGGGTGACAGGTGCAGGGTGACAGGTGCAGGATGATAGGTGCAGGGTGACAGGTGCAGGGTGACAGGTGCAGGGTGATAGGTGCAGGGTGACAGGTGTAGAGTGACAGGTGCAGGGTGACAGGTGTAGGGTGACCGGTGCAGGGTGACCGGTGCAGGGTGACAGGTGTAGGGTGACAGGTGCAGGGTGACAGATGCAGGGTGACAGGTGTAGGGTGACCGGTGCAGGGTGACAGGTGCAGGGTGACCGGTGCAGGGTGACAGGTGCAGGGTGACAGGTGTAGGGTGACCGGTGCAGGGTGAAAGGTGTAGGGTGACCGGTGCAGGGTGACAGGTGTAGGGTGACCGGTGCAGGGTGACAGGTGTAGGGTGACAGGTGCAGGGTGACAGGTGTAGGGTGACAGGTGTAGGGTGACCGGTGCAGGGTGACAGGTGTAGGGTGACCGGTGCAGGGTGACCGGTGCAGGGTGACAGGTGTAGGGTGACAGGTGCAGGGTGACAGGTGTAGGGTGACCGGTGCAGGGTGACAGGTGCAGGGTGACAGGTGCAGGGTGACAGGTGCAGGGTGACAGGTGTAGGGTGACCGGTGCAGGGTGACAGGTGCAGGGTGACAGGTGTAGGGTGACAGGTGCAGGGTGACAGGTGCAGGGTGACAGGTGCAGGGTGACAGGTGTAGGGTGACCGGTGCAGGGTGACCGGTGCAGGGTGACAGGTGCAGGGTGACAGGTGCAGGGTGACAGGTGTAGGGTGACCGGTGCAGGGTGACAGGTGCAGGGTGACAGGTGCAGGGTGACAGGTGCAGGGTGACAGGTGTAGGGTGACCGGTGCAGGGTGACCGGTGCAGGGTGACAGGTGCAGGGTGACAGGTGCAGGGTGACCGGTGCAGGGTGACCGGTGCAGGGTGACAGGTGCAGGGTGATACCACGTCTAAATAAATTGCGCAGTGATGTTTCTGCTCCTAACTAAAGAGTGTGGCATGCTGGGTATTCGGTGTATGATGTATCAAGTATGATGTATCATTACATACAGTATTTCACAAAAGTGAGTGCACCCCTTACATTTTTTGCATATATTTTATTCTATCTATTCCTGGGACATCACTGAGTATCTGACCCTGTGACACAATGTGCAGCGTCAGTGTACAGCTTGTATACAATGTGCAGTGTCAGTGTGCAGCTTGTATACAATGTGCAGTGTCAGTGTGCAGCTTGTATACAATGTGCAGCGTCAGTGTACAGCTTGTATACAATGTGCAGTGTCAGTGTGCAGCTTGTATACAATGTGCAGTGTCAGTGTGCAGCTTGTATACCATGTGCAGTGTCAATGTGCAGCTGGTATACAATGTGCAGTGTCAGTGTGCACCCCTAAGTGATACTGGATACATTGGGCTGTTGGTGTGAATATGTTGTGTGGCCTCCAATATTTTCCTGCATGGCTTTACCTCTCTTGGACCTGGAGGTCTCTAGATCTTCACAGGAGCCGCTGGATCCTCTTCATCCTCCATGAGGACATCCCGGAGCTGGTGGATGTTACAGCCCTCGCGCTCCTCCACCTTCTGGATGAGGAGGCCCCACAGATGCTCCATAGGGTTTAGGTCTGGAGATGCTCGGCCGGTCCAGCACCTGTACCCTCAGTTTGAGTAGGGAGGCAGAGGTGGTCTTGAAAGTGACTGAGGTCATTATGTTGAAATATGGAGGGGATCATACTCTTTTTCAGTATGTCACAGGACATATGTAACGCATTATGTACCGCCCCGCGGGCTTGGCCGGCTGCCGAGCTGCTCGGATCCGTGCTCGTACGGTGGGTGGCTCGAGCTCTTCCATAGACCCGGGGGTCACATCGCTCTGTAATGGGGGGTGTTGGCGCTACACGCGGGGACTCTGGTGGGGAGCTCAACGGCCGGGGCCGCGGTGGTTTGTAAGGGATTTTTAAGTTCGTGACGCCACCCACGGGTTGTGGTGAATGGATGGACACCACCGCTGCCGTTGACTAGGCCTCCCGGGGACGGTGTTGCGCAGCTTGGTGTTGGCCCCTCCATGGGTAGGGGAGTGATGGTCCCGGGGGCCCGAGGGAGGTGCTGAGACGGAGGAGCGGGTGCGTGCTGGGGTGTCGGTGCGGTGCAGCGCGGTGCGCGGCCCGAAGGCACTGGTGTACTCACTATGACACAATACACTGGAGTCTCTGGTAAACCAAACGGGATGATGAACGGGGCCCGCAGCCGGCTGCAGCTTCTCCCTGAACAGGTTGGTGGTTTCCGCCTTTCTCCTGCCCCTCTTTGTGTGAATGTTATGACTCCTATGCCTAAGCAACGGTAGTCCGCTCCCCGGCTTGCTGGTTGCCGGTAGAGCCCTGTTTGCCCGCAGACACTGGCCCTTTGGGTCTCTATGCCTTGGCAGGGGCTTTACCCTAATGGTTGGGCTGTTGTCTTCTAATGGGTCTTGTGTGGGAAAAGTCCTTAAGTCCAGTCTTCAATCAGTTGATTCGACTTAGCCTAGTGGTTTCTGAGCTTCGTACTGGGTCTGAGTACCCCTCCTGGTGCTCCGGTTTCCAATCGGCTCCCTGGTTCGGAACTGGCGGGCCACCGCCCGACCCCGGTCCCTACGGTTCCACCGGCTGTAACACCAGCTCCTGCAGGCGGCCACCACCGTCTGCTTCCTTGCCAGAGGTGACTGGGCTCCAACCCAGATACCTGAGTAGACTATGGGCAGGCCTGGACACAGGTCTGCCTTTGAACTCGACTTCTCTCCTCCACTGTCAAAGCTACTCTCTTTAGAACTACTCCTCTGCTCCCCAGGGGAACTACCCTGTTTTTCCTGCCTCCGGGCCTGTGAACTCCTTGTTAGGTGGAGCCAACCGCCTGGCTCTGCCTCCCTGGTGTGAACATCAAACCCGGAGGGAGGTGACAAGGTTTTTGAAGTTTGGCTGCTGTCACCTTTTTAGGGAGGGGGTGTGTGTGCATGGGACTACCTGGGACGACCTGACAAGTCCAGGGCGTCACATTCCCCCTTGGTTTAATGCAGACTGTCCGCGGGCTGCCCGTCCATCACCGGTTTATTTTGTAACTGCAAAAAGATAAAACATTTTCAAACATTATGCATTTTTCTCGGATCTTCCCTTACGGGAGGCACACACTTGAACGTTGCAAACAGTAACATTTTTATTAATACGGGAAACGGGAACAGGTCCTTAAATCACCAACCCAAACAACCTGAACCTTGATGCTGCCCCTAAGAAGTGGGCAGCACCCCTTTTCCCCAGTCCAGGAACGGGCCCAGGTGTGTTTAACGGGACGGGTGCAGGTTTCACATCTGCTTGTGTCGCGGGCGGAGGAGGGGACGCTGCGCTCACCCACTGCTCGGGTCTGGCTGCTGTTGCTGCTGCTCGGTGGTGGCTCGAGCGGTGGGCCGGATCCCGGGGACTCGAGCGGCGCTCCTCGCCCGTGAGTGAAAAGGGGAATGGTTTTGGGGATTTATTGTCCGTGACGCCATCTACGGTTGTGGCGAGGTTGTGACACCACCGCTGCTCTGGACGGGGATCCCGGGAGCGGTGACAGGGAGCAGCTTGGATGTTGGCTCTCCCCTCCGTGGGTAGGGGGGTTGGTTGTCCCGGGGCCCCGGTGAGGGGTTTAGGGATGCAGGCGGGTTACGGGGCCTGGTGAGGTGCAGGGTCGCAGGGGCAGCGCGGTGCCGCACGGCACGGTGGTACTCACTCAGCCAGTAATTTACACAGACGGCTGCGGTGTTTTTCCCCTGACCCCTGGTTGGTAGTGTAAGTCCTTTCCTGCACCTTCGTGTACGCTCTTCCTGCGCTCCGGTTTCCAGCTGGCTCCCCGGTTCGGTACCGGTGGGCCACCGCCCAGCCCCGGCTACCTTCGGTTCCACCAAGACTGTCTTCCTGGCTCCCTGCAGACGGCCACTACCGTCTGCCTCACTGGCTACACGAGGGACCTAGGCTCCAACCTAGGCCCCAGTCTGCGTCTACCTCTCTGCAGACCTCCTCTCTCTTCCTCTGCCTGGACTTGTCTGAGCTGGTTTTTGCCTCAGGCCAGCTAGACTCCTCGGTGGGCGTG
The DNA here is from genome assembly GCF_048569485.1 of Anomaloglossus baeobatrachus. NCBI lineage: Eukaryota > Metazoa > Chordata > Amphibia > Anura > Aromobatidae > Anomaloglossus > Anomaloglossus baeobatrachus. Next base: position 212,784 of record NW_027444135.1, read on the forward strand.
CCTATCTGCCTGACTCCGCCCACCTGGTGTGTCTGTCTGAACCCGACGGAAGAAATCAGGTCTCACTGGGGATGTCTGCTGTGAACTGCTGGGGGTGGGGGTGTGTTCTTACCTGTGGCCCCTGGCTAGTCCAGGGCGCCACACTTGTCTCTCGGGGGGCCCCACGTCCAGGGGGCCCCTGGACCCGGAGGATGGCCACCGGTTGCAATGGTGGTGGGCCTCGCCATCTGTTTCCCGCAGGCCCATCCTCCAGTCTGCCTCTCCGGAGGCTGTGAAACCGGAAGGCCGGTTAGGGGGGTTATTTACATGCCCAATAGTTTTTGGGTGGCTTGCTAGTTCTCAGCCGTGTCTTTTTGAAAACGGGGCAAAAACAAAGTCCCAACGGGGACGGGCAGTATGGTCCCAACGGGGATTGTTCAACTTGGCAACCGGGTTCCGCTGCCTTTACTCCGCATCTTCATCATACTCATCTTCGATGGCAACCTCAGGGCTGTACGGTGGGGGAGGGGACTGGGAGCGCTCCTTCCTTTTAACACCGAGGGCAAACCAGCCCCTCTCCCCGCAATGCCGCGTGTAGGTCACAAGATCCCCTGGAACCAGATCCCGATCCGGATGACCCAACGGAAGGTGGGAGTTGACGTCCCGTCGGGAAACAAAAACTTCGGCCTCCAGGCCTGGTTCAAAGATGAACCCCCATCCACGCTGGGGGTCAAACCGGCGGACCTGGCCTTGGAAGGTCGGGCCCCGCACCCGAAAGGTAGCATTCCTTAGGTTTTCTTTGTCCCGGATTGTGCGGGCCAGGACCTCTGCCTTTTGCCTCTCACAGGCCTCGATCTCTCGGCCCAACTGGTTTGGCCGCCGCTCCCAATACAGGGCGTTCAGTTGCCCTTCCTGCGCACGGGTTGGGCCCAGTCAGAGCTCCCCTGTGCCGGCCACAACCTGCACCTTCTCTGGGGAACCCCGCTGTGTTGCAGCCTGGGGTGCTGCCTTGCAGCATCAACCCTGCGCTGCCTTCGCCGAGGCCTGGGGTCGGGAAGCGGCCAGCCTTCCTTGCTGGGCGGGTCTCCGTGGTGTGATAGCCTCCCTCTTGGCCAAGCGGACTGCCGAGGCCGGGATCTCTCGGGGCGTCGCTTTCTCCGGGACTGGCGGGATCACGTCCGGGACAGGCACCTTCCAGGGTAACGAGAACGGTGCAGGCCGAGCATACGGCCGTCCGCGTGCTGCGACCACAGGCGGCTCCTCCTGGGCGTGTGGGGCGGACTCCGCCACCGGTGACGGGGGTGGGTATCCGGGCGGAGAGGCAGCGGCGACCATTACGGGCGGTGGGGGAGGCAGTATGGAGGGCAGGAGCAGACCGGGTCCCTCAGCCGCAGCGGCCGGTCCCTCTCGGAGATAGGAGCGTGGGTCGTGTACCCTTTCCTCCAACACTGCCCCCACTTCACATGCCCGCACGGCGGCGGCTATCCCCTCCATCTCGGCCGCCCATTGCTACATAAGGTAGCGTACCTGAGCTTGGAGACGGCAGCACATCATGGCCATCCGGGCTTCCACCCACGCCGCTGTTTCGGGCGCGGGCTCGGGAAACTCTGGCTTCTCAGACGGGGCGGACATCTTGCACTCTCAGGATCCAGGAACACAACGGGTGGCAGAGTCCTGGAGTCCCTGCCCTTTATCTCCTCAGTCACATGAGGCTGGATCTTCACCCGCCCCCCTTGGTCTTTTCGGGGTACTCTCCTTGCTTTCTGCACCGCTCTGCTGTCAGGGGGCAGGGCGTCACTTTTTTCGCGCCCTTTCTGCTTGGAGAAGACGGCTTGGGCGGGAAACTTCGTGCCACTGGATAGTGACAAGATGGCGGATTCTGCAGTTTTTCAGCGGGATGCCGCTAACAATAACTTCAAGGCGCACTTCCACCGGTAAGTGGATGGGTTCAATCCTGTTTGTGACGCCAGAAAGAGGTTACGTGTACCGCCCCGGGGCTCGGCCGGCTGCCGAGCCGCTCGGATCCGTGCTCGTACGGTGGGTGGCTCGAGCTCTTCACGGACCCGGGGGTCACATCGCTCTGTAATGGGGGGTGTTGGCGCTACATGCGGGGACTCTGGTGGGGAGTTTCACAGCCGGGGCCGCGGTGGTTTGTAAGGGATTTTTAAGTTCGTGACGCCACCCACGGGTTGTGGTGAATGGATGGACACCACCTCGCCGTTGACTAGGCCTCCCGGGGACGGTGTTGCGCAGCTTGGTGTTGACCCCTCCGTGGGTAGGGGATGATGGTCCCGGGGGCCCGAGGGAGGCGCTGAGGTGGGGGATTGGATGTGTGCTGGGGTGTCGGTGCGGTGCGCGGCCCGAAGGCACTGGTGTACTCACTATGACACAACACACTGGAGTCTCTGGTAAACCAAACGGAATGATGAACGGGGCCCGCAGCCGGCTGCAGCTTCTCCCTGAACAGGTTGGTGGTCTCCGCCTTTCTCCTGCACCTCTTTAGTGTAGACGTTATGACTCCTATGTCTGAGCAACGGTAGTCCGCTCCCCGGCTTGCTGGGTGTCGGGAGAGCCCTCTTTTCCCGCAGACGCTGGCCCCTTGGGTTTCTATGCCTTGGCGGTGGTTTTACCCTTAAAGGTTGGGCTGTTGTCTTCAGTCGGGTCTTGTGTGGGAAAGGTCCTAAAGTCCAGTCCTCAATCAATTGATTCGACTCGGCCCGGTAGTTTCTGGGCCTCGTGCTGGGTCTGAGTACCCCTCCTGGTGCTCCGGTTTACAATTGGCTCCCCGGTTCGTTATCGGCGGGCCAACGCCCGACTCCGGTCCCTACAGTTCCACCGGCTGTAATCCCAGCTCCTGCAGGTGGCCACCACCGTCTGCCTCCTTACCAGAGGTGACTGAGCTCCAACCCAGACACCTGAGTAGACTATGGACAGGCCTGAGCACAGGTCTACCTTTGAACTCTACTTCTCTCCTCCACTGTCAAAGCTACTCTCTCTAGAACTACTCCTCTGCTCCCCATGGGGAACTACCCTGTTTTTCCCGCCTCCGGGCCTGTGAACTCCTTGGTGGAAGGAGCCAACCGCCTGGCTCTGCCTCCCTGGTGTGAACATCAAACCCGGAGGGAGGTGACAAGGTTTTTGAAGTTTGGCTGCTGTCACCTTTTTAGGGAGGGTGTGTGTGCATGGGACTACTTGGGACAACCTGACTAGTCCAGAGCGTCACACATGTACTAGTCGATGTCCGGCACATGGCACAACACAGAGGTTATAAAGGGATGAAAAGGGGAAAAAAAGGCCCTGGTGATAGGGAGCTGGGGGTCGGAGCACCTCCTGACACTAACCTGTGTCTGAACCCTGAGCTTCAATATCATCCCTATACGAGTCCTTTCTCTCTTCGCCATCACATGCCTAGTCCCTAACTGTGCCTCCACTCACCCTGTATAGTGGCAAGGCCGGTGACTGCACTAGAAGTCACCGCTACTGTAATAGTACATAGGGGAAGTAGAACAGACAGGGGGACATAGAGAAAAGGATTTGCAACAAACTTCACTGCTGCAGCCAAACACCAGGGCTGCAGACAACATGGCTACAACAGCACAACTTCACCAGGTACTAGAGACTTCCACTCTCCAAGGTGGTCAGATCAAAATAAATCTATTACCGGCATCAAGTGATGGATGAAGTGACTGTTTAAAGGGAAGGGGAGTGGTCACTACCCGGCTGCAGCTGAGAAGAACTAACCACAAGCTACGAGCAAGAAAAGTGTCATTAACCCTTGTTGTACCAACGGAAAGCAAGTACATTTAAAATCCAAAGTCTTAGGCGGGCTTTACGCGCTGCGACATCGCTAGCAATTGCTAGCAATGTTGAGTGCGATAGCACCCGCCCCTGTCGCACATGTGATATGTCGTGATTGCTGCCGTAGCGAACATTATCGCTACGGCAGCGTCACATGCACATACCTGTTTGGCGACGTCGCTATGACCGCAGAATAGTGTTGAGTGGACCCGGACTTGAAAAATCCGGATCCGCGCGGTTTCAGCGGTAGATCCGGGTCCGACCCGAACGCGGGATTCCGGGTGCACGATCCGGATTCGGGTTTGTTTTTTTCTTCTCTCTCTCAAATTCAAATTCAAATATGCTTTATTGGCAGGACCAAACTTTCTCTCTATCTATCTCTCTCTCTATCTCTCTATCTCTATCTCTCTATCTCTCTCTATCTCTCTATCTCTCTCTCTATCTCTCTATCTCTCTATCTCTCTCTCTATCTCTCTATCTCTCTCTATCTCTCTCTATCTCTCTATCTCTATCTCTCTCTATCTCTCTATCTATCTATCCCTCCCTCTATCTCTCTCTTTCTCTCTATCTCTCTCTCTATCCCTCCCTCTATCTATCTCTCTATCTCTCTCTCTCTTTCTCTCTCTCTCTTTCTCTCTCTCTATCTCTCTCTATCTATCCCTATCTCTCTCTCTATCTATCTATCCCTCCCTCTATCTATCTCTCTCTCTATCTCTCTCTTTCTCTCTATCCCTCTCTCTCTCTCTATCTATCTATCCCTCTCTCTCTCTATCTCTCTCTATCTCTCTCTATCTATCCCTATCTCTCTCTCTCTATCTCTCTATCTATCTATCCCTCCCTCTTTCTATCTCTCTCTCTCTTTCTCTCTCTCTCTCTATCCCTCCCTCTATCTATCTATCTCTCTCTCTCTCTCTATCTCTCTCTATCTCTCTCTATCTCCCTCTCTCTCTATCTCTCTCTATCTCTCTCTATCTCTCTCTATCTCCCTATCTCTCTCTATCTCTCTTTCTCTCTCTCTCTCTATCTCTCTCTCTCTCTATCTCTCTCTCTCTATCGCTCTATCTCTCTCTCTCTCTTTCTCTCTCTCGCCCCCATTAATCACCATCGTCTGAAGCCTCTACAATCTCAGATGTTCACAACTAAAAGCCAATTAAATATTTATCACTGACTGAGCAAATAACTGCGAGTGCGGGGGCCACAGAGAGAGGGGGGGGGGGTACCCTGAGGACGAGAGAGACCCTTCCATCAATAGGGGAGCAGAAGCCTCTGACCCACGTGGGGAGTAGTGCAATAGTGTTAGCCCATATGTCACCTGCAGTCCTATGTAACACCACAGATAACACAGTGATATCTCTCTGAGTACAGATAATGTAGTAGATGTCACCTGCAGTCCTATGTAACACCACAGATAACACAGTGATATCTCTGAGTACAGATAATGTAGTAGATGTCACCTGCAGTCCTATGTAACACCACAGATAATACAGTGATATCTCTCTGAGTACAGATAATGCAGTAGATGTCACCTGCAGTCCTATGTAACACCACAGATTACACAGTGATATCTCTGAGTACAGATAATGCAGTAGATGTCACCTGCAGTCCTATGTAACACCACAGATAACACAGTGATATCTCTGAGTACAGATAATGTAGTAGATATCACCTGCAGTCCTATGTAACACCACAGATAACACAGTGATATCTCTGAGTACAGATAATGCAGTAGATGTCACCTGCAGTCCTATGTAACACCACAGATAACACAGTGATATCTCTGAGTACAGATAATGTAGTAGATGTCTCCTGCAGTCCTATGTAACACCACAGATAACACAGTGATATCTCTCTGAGTACAGATAATGCAGTAGATGTCACCTGCAGTCCTATGTAACACCACAGATAACACAGTGATATCTCTCTGAGTACAGATAATGCAGTAGATGTCACCTGCAGTCCTATGTAACACCACAGATAACACAGTGATATCTCTGAGTACAGATAATGTAGTAGATGTCTCCTGCAGTCCTATGTAACACCACAGATAACACAGTGATATCTCTGAGTACAGATAATGTAGTAGATGTCACCTGCAGTCCTATGTAACACCACAGATAGCACAGTGATATCTCTCTGAGTACAGATAATGTAGTAGATGTCACCTGCAGTCCTATGTAACACCACAGATAACACAGTGATATCTCTCTGAGTACAAATAATGTAGTAGATGTCACCTGCAGTCCTATGTAACACCACAGATAACACAGTGATATCTCTGAGTACAGATAATGTAGTAGATGTCACCTGCAGTCCTATGTAACACCACAGATAACACAGTGATATCTCTCTGAGTACAGATAATGTAGTAGATGTCACCTGCAGTCCTATGTAACACCACAGATAACACAGTGATATCTCTCTGAGTACAGATAATGCAGTAGATGTCACCTGCAGTCCTATGTAATACCACAGATAACACAGTGATATCTCTCTGAGTACAGATAATGCAGTAGATGTCACCTGCAGTCCTATGTAACACCACAGATAACACAGTGATATCTCTGAGTACAGATAATGTAGTAGATGTCACCTGCAGTCCTATGTAACACCACAGATAGCACAGTGATATCTCTCTGAGTACAGATAATGTAGTAGATGTCACCTGCAGTCCTATGTAACACCACAGATAACACAGTGATATCTCTCTGAGTACAGATAATGTAGTAGATGTCTCCTGCAGTCCTATGTAACACCACAGATAACACAGTGATATCTCTCTGAGTACAGATAATGTAGTAGATGTCACCTGCAGTCCTATGTAACACCACAGATAACACAGTGATATCTCTCTGAGTACAGATAATGTAGTAGATGTCACCTGCAGTCCTATGTAACACCACAGATAACACAGTGATATCTCTGAGTACAGATAATGTAGTAGATGTCACCTGCAGTCCTATGTAACACCACAGATAACACAGTGATATCTCTGAGTACAGATAATGTAGTAGATGTCACCTGCAGTCCTATGTAACACCACAGATAACACAGTGATATCTCTCTGAGTACAGATAATGTAGTAGATGTCACCTGCAGTCCTATGTAACACCACAGATAACACAGTGATATCTCTCTGAGTACAGATAATGCAGTAGATGTCACCTGCAGTCCTATGTAATACCACAGATAACACAGTGATATCTCTCTGAGTACAGATAATGCAGTAGATGTCACCTGCAGTCCTATGTAACACCACAGATAACACAGTGATATCTCTGAGTACAGATAATGTAGTAGATGTCTCCTGCAGTCCTATGTAACACCACAGATAACACAGTGATATCTCTGAGTACAGATAATGCAGTAGATGTCACCTGCAGTCCTATGTAACACCACAGATAACACAGTGATATCTCTGAGTACAGATAATGTAGTAGATGTCACCTGCAGTCCTATGTAACACCACAGATAACACAGTGATATCTCTGAGTACAGATAATGTAGTAGATGCCACCTGCAGTCCTATGTAACACCACAGATAACACAGTGATATCTCTCTGAGTACAGATAATGTAGTAGATGTCACCTGCAGTCCTATGTAACACCACAGATAACACAGTGATATCTCTGAGTACAGATAATGTAGTAGATGTCACCTGCAGTCCTATGTAACACCACAGATAACACAGTGATATCTCTGAGTACAGATAATGTAGTAGATGTCACCTGCAGTCCTATGTAACACCACAGATAACACAGTGATATCTCTCTGAGTACAGATAATGTAGTAAATGTCACCTGCAGTCCTATGTAACACCACAGATAACACAGTGATATCTCTCTGAGTACAGATAATGTAGTAGATGTCACCTGCAGTCCTATGTAACACCACAGATAACACAGTGATATCTCTCTGAGTACAGATAATGTAGTAGATGTCACCTGCAGTCCTATGTAACACCACAGATAACACAGTGATATCTCTGAGTACAGATAATGCAGTAGATGTCACCTGCAGTCCTATGTAACACCACAGATAACACAGTGATATCCCTGAGTACAGATAATGTAGTAGATGTCTCCTGCAGTCCTATGTAACACCACAGATAACACAGTGATATCTCTGAGTACAGATAATGTAGTAGATGTCACCTGCAGTCCTATGTAACACCACAGATAACACAGTGATATCTCTGAGTACAGATAATGTAGTAGATGTCACCTGCAGTCCTATGTAACACCACAGATAACACAGTGATATCTCTGAGTACAGATAATGTAGTAGATGTCACCTGCAGTCCTATGTAACACCACAGATAACACAGGGATATCTCTGAGTACAGATAATGTAGTAGATGTCACCTGCAGTCCTATGTAACACCACAGATAACACAGTGATATCCCTGAGTACAGATAATGTAGTAGATGTCTCCTGCAGTCCTATGTAACACCACAGATAACACAGTGATATCTCTGAGTACAGATAATGTAGTAGATGTCTCCTGCAGTCCTATGTAACACCACAGATAACACAGTGATATCTCTCTGAGTACAGATAATGTAGTAGATGTCACCTGCAGTCCCATGTAACACCACAGATAACACAGTGATATCTCTGAGTACAGATAATGTAGTAGATGTCACCTGCAGTCCTATGTAACACCACAGATAACACAGTGATATCTCTGAGTACAGATAATGTAGTAGATGTCTCCTGCAGTCCTATGTAACACCACAGATAACACAGTGATATCTCTCTGAGTACAGATAATGTAGTAGATGTCACCTGCAGTCCTATGTAACACCACAGATAACACAGTGATATCTCTGAGTACAGATAATGTAGTAGATATCACCTGCAGTCCCATGTAACACCACAGATAACACAGTGATATCTCTGAGTACAGATAATGTAGTAGATGTCACCTGCAGTCCTATGTAACACCGCAGATAATACAGTGATATCTCTGAGTACAGATAATGTAGTAGATGTCACCAGCAGTCCTATGTAACACCACAGATAACACAGTGATATCTCTGAGTACAGTTAATGCAGTAGATGTCACCTGCAGTCCTATGTAACACCACAGATAACACAGTGATATCTCTGAGTACAGATAATGTAGTAGATGTCACCTGCAGTCCTATGTAACACCACAGATAACACAGTGATATCTCTGAGTACAGATAATGTAGTAGATGTCACCTGCAGTCCTATGTAACACCACAGATAACACAGTGATCTCTCTCTGAGTACAGATAATGCAGAAGATGTCACCTGCAGTCCTATGTAACACCACAGATAACACAGTGATCTCTCTCTGAGTACAGATAATGCAGCAGATGTCACCTGCAGTCCTATGTAACACCACAGATGACACAGTGATATCTCTGAGTACAGATAATGTAGTAGATATCACCTGCAGTCCTATGTAACACCACAGATAACACAGTGATATCTCTCTGAGTACAGATAATGCAGAAGATGTCACCTGCAGTCCTATGTAACACCACAGATAACACAGTGATATCTCTGAGTACAGATAATGTAGTAGATGTTACCTGCAGTCCTATGTAACACCACAGATAACACAGTGATATCTCTGAGTACAGATAATGTAGTAGATGTCACCTGCAGTCCTATGTAACACCACAGATAACACAGTGATATCTCTGAGTACAGATAATGTAGTAGATGTCACCTGCAGTCCTATGTAACACCACAGATAACACAGTGATATCTCTGAGTACAGATAATGTAGTAGATGTCTCCTGCAGTCCTATGTAACACCACAGATAACACAGTGATATCTCTCTGAGTACAGATAATGTAGTAGATGTCACCTGCAGTCCTATGTAACACCGCAGATAATACAGTGATATCTCTGAGTACAGATAATGTAGTAGATGTCACCAGCAGTCCTATGTAACACCACAGATAACACAGTGATATCTCTGAGTACAGTTAATGCAGTAGATGTCACCTGCAGTCCTATGTAACACCACAGATAACACAGTGATATCTCTGAGTACAGATAATGTAGTAGATGTCACCTGCAGTCCTATGTAACACCACAGATAACACAGTGATATCTCTGAGTACAGATAATGTAGTAGATGTCTCCTGCAGTCCTATGTAACACCACAGATAACACAGTGATATCTGAGTACAGATAATGTAGTAGATGTCACCTGCAGTCCTATGTAACACCACAGATAACACAGTGATATCTCTCTGAGCACAGATAATGTAGAAGATGTCACCTGCAGTCCTATGTAACACCACAGATAACACAGTGATCTCTCTCTGAGTACAGATAATGCAGCAGATGTCACCTGCAGTCCTATGTAACACCACAGATAACACAGTGATCTCTCTCTGAGTACAGATAATGCAGCAGATGTCACCTGCAGTCCTATGTAACACCACAGATGACACAGTGATATCTCTGAGTACAGATAATGTAGTAGATATCACCTGCAGTCCTATGTAACACCACAGATAACACAGTGATCTCTCTCTGAGTACAGATAATGCAGAAGATGTCACCTGCAGTCCTATGTAACACCACAGATAACACAGTGATCTCTCTCTGAGTACAGATAATGCAGCAGATGTCACCTGCAGTCCTATGTAACACCACAGATGACACAGTGATATCTCTGAGTACAGATAATGTAGTAGATATCACCTGCAGTCCTATGTAACACCACAGATAACACAGTGATATCTCTGAGTACAGATAATGTAGTAGATGTCACCTGCAGTCCTATGTAACACCACAGATCACACAGTGATATCTCTGAGTACAGATAATGTAGTAGATGTCACCTGCAGTCCTATGTAACACCACAGATAACACAGTGATATCTCTCTGAGTACAGATAATGTAGTAGATGTCACCTGCAGTCCTATGTAACACCACAGATAACACAGTGATATCTCTGAGTACAGATAATGTAGTAGATGTCACCTGCAGTCCTATGTAACACCACAGATAACACAGTGATATCTCTGAGTACAGATAATGTAGTAGATGTCACCTGCAGTCCTATGTAACACCACAGATAACACAGTGATATCTCTCTGAGCACAGATAATGTAGAAGATGTCACCTGCAGTCCTATGTAACACCACAGATAACACAGTGATCTCTCTCTGAGTACAGATAATGCAGCAGATGTCACCTGCAGTCCTATGTAACACCACAGATAACACAGTGATCTCTCTGAGTATAGATAATGTAGTAGATATCACCTGCAGTCCTATGTAACACCACAGATAACACAGTGATCTCTCTCTGAGTACAGATAATGCAGAAGGTGTCACCTGCAGTCCTATGTAACACCACAGATGACACAGTGATATCTCTGAGTACAGATAATGTAGTAGATGTCACCTGCAGTCCTATGTAACACCACAGATAACACAGTGATATCTCTCTGAGTACAGATAATGCAGAAGATGTCACCTGCAGTCCTATGTAACACCACAGATAACACAGTGATATCTCTGAGTACAGATAATGTAGTAGATGTCACCTGCAGTCCTATGTAACACCACAGATAACACAGTGATATCTCTCTGAGTACAGATAATGCAGTAGATGTCACCTGCAGTCCTATGTAACACCACAGATAACACAGTGATATCTCTGAGTACAGATAATGTAGTAGATGTCACCTGCAGTCCTATGTAACACCACAGATAACACAGTGATATCTCTGAGTACAGATAATGTAGTAGATGTCACCTGCAGTCCTATGTAACACCACAGATAACACAGTGATATCTCTCTGAGTACAGATAATGCAGTAGATGTCACCTGCAGTCCTATGTAACACCACAGATAACACAGTGATATCTCTGAGTACAGATAATGTAGTAGATGTCACCTGCAGTCCTATGTAACACCACAGATAACACAGTGATATCTCTGAGTACAGATAATGTAGTAGATGTCACCTGCAGTCCTATGTAACACCACAGATAACACAGTGATATCTCTCTGAGTACAGATAATGTAGTAGATGTCACCTGCAGTCCTATGTAACACCACAGATAACACAGTGATATCTCTGAGTACAGATAATGTAGTAGATGTCACCTGCAGTCCTATGTAACACCACAGATAACACAGTGATATCTCTGAGTACAGATAATGTAGTAGATGTCACCTGCAGTCCTATGTAACACCACAGATAACACAGTGATATCTCTGAGTACAGATAATGTAGTAGATATCACCTGCAGTCCTATGTAACACCACAGATAACACAGTGATCTCTCTGAGTACAGATAATGTAGTAGATGTCACCTGCAGTCCTATGTAACACCACAGATAACACAGTGATATCTCTGAGTACAGATAATGTAGTAGATGTCACCTGCAGTCCTATGTAACACCACAGATAACACAGTGATATCTCTGAGTACAGATAATGTAGTAGATGTCTCCTGCAGTCCTATGTAACACCACAGATAACACAGTGATATCTCTGAGTACAGATAATGTAGTAGATGTCACCTGCAGTCCTATGTAACACCACAGATAACACAGTGATATCTCTGAGTACAGATAATGTAGTAGATGTCACCTGCAGTCCTATGTAACACCACAGATAACACAGTGATATCTCTGAGTACAGACAGTGGTGTCACCTGCAGTCCCATGTAAGCCCCTGTGGCTCCCCCCTTGTTCTCTGGAATGCCGGTCATTCATGGTGATTGCTGTCACTGGGACATTCCTCGCCCCTCGGGGTGGGGGGTGTCGGGGAGGGGGGGGGGGTGGGTCACATGCCTCTAATCTCCTTACACACTCATTTCCATTCAGATGGGTATGAAAGAATTCATCAATCATGTTCGGGGATTAGGGGCAGGGTCTCCTCGGTCTCAGGCTCTCTGCAGACGTCGGGGTCTCCATATACTGCTCCGCATCCTCCAGGACCGGTGAGTACAGACTCGTCACCAAGGATAGTAGGAACACAAGTCCCAGCATTCTATGTGACAGGGGACTACAACCCCCAGCATTCTATGTGACAGGAGACTACAACCCCCAGCATTCTATGTGACAGGAGACTACAACCCCCAGCATTCTATGTGACAGGGGACTACAACCCCCAGCATTCTATGTGACAGGAGACTACAACCCCCAGCATTCTATGTGACAGGAGACTACAACCCCCAGCATTCTATGTGACAGGAGACTACAACCCCCAGCATTCTATGTGACAGGAGACTACAACCCCCAGCATTCTATGTGACAGGGGACTACAACCCCCAGCATTCTATGTGACAGGGGACTACAACCCCCAGCATTCTATGTGACAGGAGACTACAACCCCCAGCATTCTATGTGACAGGAGACTACAACCCCCAGCATTCTATGTGACAGGAGACTACAACCCCCAGCATTCTATGTGACAGGAGACTACATCCCCCAGCATTCTATGTGACAGGAGACTACAACCCCCAGCATTCTATGTGACAGGAGACTACAACCCCCAGCATTCTATGTGACAAGAGACTACATCCCCCAGCATTCTATGTGACAGGAGACTACATCCCCCAGCATTCTATGTGACAGGAGACTACAACCCCCAGCATTCTATGTGACAGGAGACTACAACCCCCAGCATTCTATGTGACTGGAGACTACAACCCCCAGCATTCTATGTGACAGGAGACTACAACCCCCAGCATTCTATGTGACAGGGGACTACATCCCCCAGCATTCTATGTGACAGGAGACTACATCCCCCAGCATTCTATGTGACAGGGGACTACAACCCCCAGCATTCTCTGTGACAGGAGACTACAACCCCCAGCATTCTATGTGACAGGGGACTACAACCCCCAGCATTCTATGTGACAGGGGACTACAACCCCCAGCATTCTATGTGACAGGGGACTACAACCCCCAGCATTCTATGTGACAGGAGACTACAACCCCCAGCATTCTATGTGACAGGGGACTACATCCCCCAGCATTCTATGTGACAGGAGACTACAACCCCCAGCATTCTATGTGACAGGAGACTACAACCCCCAGCATTCTATGTGACAGGAGACTACAACCCCCAGCATTCTATGTGACAGGAGACTACAACCCCCAGCATTCTATGTGACAGGAGACTACAACCCCCCAGCATTCTATGTGACAGGAGACTACAACCCCCAGCATTCTATGTGACAGGGGACTACAACCCCCAGCATTCTATGTGACAGGGGAATACATCCCCAGCATTCTATGTGACAGGAGACTACATCCCCAGCATTCTATGTGACAGGGGACTACAACCCCCAGCATTCTATGTGACAGGAGACTACAACCCCCAGCATTCTATGTGACAGGGGACTACAACCCCCAGCATTCTCTGTGACAGGAGACTACAACCCCCAGCATTCTATGTGACAGGGACTACAACCCCCAGCATTCTATGTGACAGGGGACTACAACCCCCAGCATTCTATGTGACAGGAGACTACAACCCCCAGCATTCTATGTGACAGGAGACTACAACCCCCAGCATTCTATGTGACAGGAGACTACAACCCCCAGCATTCTATGTGACAGGAGACTACAACCCCCAGCATTCTATGTGACAGGGGACTACAACCCCCAGCATTCTATGTGACAGGGGACTACAACCCCCAGCATTCTATGTGACAGGAGACTACAACCCCCAGCATTCTATGTGACAGGAGACTACAACCCCCAGCATTCTATGTGACAGGAGACTACAACCCCCAGCATTCTATGTGACAGGAGACTACAACCCCCAGCATTCTATGTGACAGGAGACTACAACCCCCAGCATTCTATGTGACAGGAGACTACAACCCCCAGCATTCTATGTGACAGGAGACTACAACCCCCAGCATTCTATGTGACAGGAGACTACAACCCCCAGCATTCTATGTGACAGGGGACTACAACCCCCAGCATTCTATGTGACAGGGGACTACATCCCCCAGCATTCTATGTGACAGGAGACTACATCCCCCAGCATTCTATGTGACAGGGGACTACAACCCCCAGCATTCTATGTGACAGGAGACTACAACCCCCAGCATTCTATGTGACAGGAGACTACAACCCCCAGCATTCTATGTGACAGGGGACTACAACCCCCAGCATTCTCTGTGACAGGAGACTACAACCCCCAGCATTCTATGTGACAGGGGACTACAACCCCCAGCATTCTATGTGACAGGGGACTACAACCCCCAGCATTCTATGTGACAGGGGACTACAACCCCCAGCATTCTATGTGACAGGAGACTACAACCCCCAGCATTTCTATGTGACAGGGGACTACATCCCCCAGCATTCTATGTGACAGGAGACTACAACCCCCAGCATTCTATGTGACAGGAGACTACAACCCCCAGCATTCTATGTGACAGGAGACTACAACCCCCAGCATTCTATGTGACAGGAGACTACAACCCCCAGCATTCTATGTGACAGGAGACTACAACCCCCAGCATTCTATGTGACAGGAGACTACAACCCCCAGCATTCTATGTGACAGGGGACTACAACCCCCAGCATTCTATGTGACAGGGAATACATCCCCAGCATTCTATGTGACAGGAGACTACATCCCCCAGCATTCTATGTGACAGGGGACTACAACCCCCAGCATTCTATGTGACAGGAGACTACAACCCCCAGCATTCTATGTGACAGGAGACTACAACCCCCAGCATTCTATGTGACAGGGGACTACAACCCCCAGCATTCTCTGTGACAGGAGACTACAACCCCCAGCATTCTATGTGACAGGGGACTACAACCCCCAGCATTCTATGTGACAGGGGACTACAACCCCCAGCATTCTATGTGACAGGAGACTACAACCCCCAGCATTCTATGTGACAGGAGACTACAACCCCCAGCATTCTATGTGACAGGAGACTACAACCCCCAGCATTCTATGTGACAGGAGACTACAACCCCCAGCATTCTCTGTGACAGGAGACTACAACCCCCAGCATTCTATGTGACAGGAGACTACAACCCCCAGCATTCTATGTGACAGGAGACTACAATCCCCAGTATTCTATGTGACAGGAGACTACAACCCCCAGCATTCTATGTGACAGGAGACTACAACCCCCAGCATTCTATGTGACAGGAGACTACAACCCCAGCATTCTATGTGACCAGGAGACTACAACCCCCAGCATTCTATGTGACAGGGGACTACATCCCCCAGCATTCTATGTGACAGGAGACTACAACCCCCAGCATTCTATGTGACAGGAGACTACAACCCCCAGCATTCTATGTGACAGGAGACTACAACCCCCAGCATTCTATGTGACAGGGGACTACAACCCCCAGCATTCTATGTGACAGGAGACTACAACCCCCAGCATTCTATGTGACAGGAGGACTACAACCCCCAGCATTCTATGTGACAGGAGACTACAACCCCAGCATTCTATGTGACAGGAGACTACAACCCCCAGCATTCTATGTGACAGGGGACTACAACCCCCAGCATTCTATGTGACAGGGGACTACATCCCCCAGCATTCTATGTGACAGGAGACTACATCCCCCACAGCATTCTATGTGACAGGGGACTACAACCCCCAGCATTCTATGTGACAGGAGACTACAACCCCCAGCATTCTATGTGACAGGAGACTACAACCCCCAGCATTCTATGTGACAGGGGACTACAACCCCCAGCATTCTCTGTGACAGGAGACTACAACCCCCAGCATTCTATGTGACAGGGGACTACAACCCCCAGCATTCTATGTGACAGGGGACTACAACCCCCAGCATTCTATGTGACAGGAGACTACAACCCCCAGCATTCTATGTGACAGGAGACTACAACCCCCAGCATTCTATGTGACAGGAGACTACAACCCCAGCATTCTATGTGACAGGAGACTACAACCCCCAGCATTCTATGTGACAGGAGACTACAAACCCCCAGCATTCTATGTGACAGGAGACTACAACCCCCAGCATTCTATGTGACAGGAGACTACAACCCCCAGCATTCTATGTGACAGGAGACTACAACCCCCAGCATTCTATGTGACAGGGGACTACAACCCCCAGCATTCTATGTGACAGGGGACTACATCCCCCAGCATTCTATGTGACAGGAGACTACATCCCCCAGCATTCTATGTGACAGGGGACTACAACCCCCAGCATTCTATGTGACAGGAGACTACAACCCCCAGCATTCTATGTGACAGGAGACTACAACCCCCAGCATTCTATGTGACAGGGGACTACAACCCCCAGCATTCTCTGTGACAGGAGACTACAACCCCCAGCATTCTATGTGACAGGGGACTACAACCCCAGCATTCTATGTGACAGGGGACTACAACCCCCAGCATTCTATGTGACAGGGGACTACAACCCCCAGCATTCTATGTGACAGGAGACTACAACCCCCAGCATTCTATGTGACAGGGGACTACATCCCCCAGCATTCTATGTGACAGGAGACTACAACCCCCAGCATTCTATGTGACAGGAGACTACAACCCCCAGCATTCTATGTGACAGGAGACTACAACCCCCAGCATTCTATGTGACAGGAGACTACAACCCCCAGCATTCTATGTGACAGGAGACTACAACCCCCCAGCATTCTATGTGACAGGAGACTACAACCCCCAGCATTCTATGTGACAGGGGACTACAACCCCCAGCATTCTATGTGACAGGGGAATACATCCCCCAGCATTCTATGTGACAGGAGACTACATCCCCCAGCATTCTATGTGACAGGGGACTACAACCCCAGCATTCTATGTGACAGGAGACTACAACCCCCAGCATTCTATGTGACAGGAGACTACAACCCCCAGCATTCTATGTGACAGGGGACTACAACCCCCAGCATTCTCTGTGACAGGAGACTACAACCCCCAGCATTCTATGTGACAGGGGACTACAACCCCCAGCATTCTATGTGACAGGGGACTACAACCCCCAGCATTCTATGTGACAGGAGACTACAACCCCCAGCATTCTATGTGACAGGAGACTACAACCCCCAGCATTCTATGTGACAGGAGGACTACAACCCCCAGCATTCTATGTGACAGGAGACTACAACCCCCAGCATTCTCTGTGACAGGAGACTACAACCCCCAGCATTCTATGTGACAGGAGACTACAACCCCCAGCATTCTATGTGACAGGAGACTACAATCCCCAGTATTCTATGTGACAGGAGACTACAACCCCCAGCATTCTATGTGACAGGAGACTACAACCCCCAGCATTCTATGTGACAGGAGACTACAACCCCCAGCATTCTATGTGACAGGAGACTACAACCCCCAGCATTCTATGTGACAGGGGACTACATCCCCCAGCATTCTATGTGACAGGAGACTACAACCCCCAGCATTCTATGTGACAGGAGACTACAACCCCCAGCATTCTATGTGACAGGAGACTACAACCCCCAGCATTCTATGTGACAGGGGACTACAACCCCCAGCATTCTATGTGACAGGAGACTACAACCCCCAGCATTCTATGTGACAGGAGACTACAACCCCCAGCATTCTATGTGACAGGAGACTACAACCCCCAGCATTCTATGTGACAGGAGACTACAACCCCCAGCATTCTATGTGACAGGGGACTACAACCCCCAGCATTCTATGTGACAGGGGACTACATCCCCCAGCATTCTATGTGACAGGAGACTACATCCCCCAGCATTCTATGTGACAGGGGACTACAACCCCCAGCATTCTATGTGACAGGAGACTACAACCCCCAGCATTCTATGTGACAGGAGACTACAACCCCCAGCATTCTATGTGACAGGAGACTACAACCCCCAGCATTCTATGTGACAGGAGACTACAACCCCCAGCATTCTATGTGACAGGGGACTACAACCCCCAGCATTCTATGTGACAGGGGACTACAACCCCCAGCATTCTATGTGACAGGAGACTACAACCCCCAGCATTCTATGTGACAGGAGACTACAACCCCCAGCATTCTATGTGACAGGAGACTACAACCCCCAGCATTCTATGTGACAGGAGACTACAACCCCCAGCATTCTATGTGACAGGAGACTACAACCCCCAGCATTCTATGTGACAGGAGACTACAACCCCCAGCATTCTATGTGACAGGAGACTACAACCCCCAGCATTCTATGTGACAGGAGACTACAACCCCCAGCATTCTATGTGACAGGGGACTACAACCCCCAGCATTCTATGTGACAGGGGACTACATCCCCCAGCATTCTATGTGACAGGAGACTACATCCCCCAGCATTCTATGTGACAGGGACTACAACCCCCAGACATTCTATGTGACAGGAGACTACAACCCCCAGCATTCTATGTGACAGGAGACTACAACCCCCAGCATTCTATGTGACAGGGGACTACAACCCCCAGCATTCTCTGTGACAGGAGACTACAACCCCCCAGCATTCTATGTGACAGGGACTACAACCCCCAGCATTCTATGTGACAGGGGACTACAACCCCCAGCATTCTATGTGACAGGAGACTACAACCCCCAGCATTCTATGTGACAGGAGACTACAACCCCCAGCATTCTATGTGACAGGAGACTACAACCCCAGCATTCTATGTGACAGGAGACTACAACCCCCAGCATTCTCTGTGACAGGAGACTACAACCCCCAGCATTCTATGTGACAGGAGACTACAACCCCCAGCATTCTATGTGACAGGAGACTACAATCCCCAGTATTCTATGTGACAGGAGACTACAACCCCCAGCATTCTATGTGACAGGAGACTACAACCCCCAGCATTCTATGTGACAGGAGACTACAACCCCCAGCATTCTATGTGACAGGAGACTACAACCCCCAGCATTCTATGTGACAGGGGACTACAACCCCAGCATTCTATGTGACAGGGGACTACATCCCCCAGCATTCTATGTGACAGGAGACTACAACCCCCAGCATTCTATGTGACAGGAGACTACAACCCCCAGCATTCTATGTGACAGGAGACTACAACCCCCAGCATTCTATGTGACAGGGGACTACAACCCCCAGCATTCTATGTGACAGGAGACTACAACCCCCAGCATCTATGTGACAGGAGACTACAACCCCCAGCATTCTATGTGACAGGGGACTACATCCCCCAGCATTCTATGTGACAGGAGACTACGACCCCCAGCATTCTATGTGACAGGAGACTATAACCCCCAGCATTCTATGTGACAGGAGACTACGACCCCCAGCATTCTATGTGACAGGGGACTACATCCCCCAGCATTCTATGTGACAGGAGACTACAACCCCAGCATTCTATGTGACAGGAGACTATAACCCCAGCATTCTATGTGACAGGAGACTACGACCCCCAGCATTCTATGTGACAGGAGACTACAACCCCCAGCATTCTATGTGACAGGAGACTACAACCCCCAGCATTCTATGTGACAGGAGACTACAACCCCCAGCATTCTATGTGACAGGAGACTGCAACCCCCAGCATTCTATGTGACAGGGGACTACAACCCCCAGCATTCTATGTGACAGGGGACTACAACCCCCAGCATTCTATGTGACAGGAGACTACAACCCCCAGCATTCTATGTGACAGGAGACTACAACCCCCAGCATTCTATGTGACAGGGGACTACAACCCCCAGCATTCTATGTGACAGGAGACTACAACCCCCAGCATTCTATGTGACAGGAGACTACAACCCCAGCTTCTATGTGACAGGACTACAACCCCCAGCATTCTATGTGACAGGAGACTACAACCCCCAGCATTCTATGTGACAGGGACTACAACCCCAGCATTCTATGTGACAGGGGACTACAACCCCCAGCATTCTATGTGACAGGAGACTACAACCCCCAGCATTCTATGTGACAGGAGACTACAACCCCCAGCATTCTATGTGACAGGAGACTACAACCCCCAGCATTCTATGTGACAGGAGACTACATCCCCCAGCATTCTATGTGACAGGAGACTACAACCCCCAGCATTCTATGTGACAGGAGACTACAACCCCCAGCATTCTATGTGACAAGGAGACTACATCCCCCAGCATTCTATGTGACAGGAGACTACATCCCCAGCATTCTATGTGACAGGAGACTACAACCCCCAGCATTCTATGTGACAGGAGACTACAACCCCCAGCATTCTATGTGACAGGAGACTACAACCCCCAGCATTCTATGTGACAGGGAGACTACAACCCCCCAGCATTCTATGTGACAGGGGACTACAACCCCCAGCATTCTATGTGACAGGGGACTACATCCCCCAGCATTCTATGTGACAGGAGACTACATCCCCAGCATTCTATGTGACAGGGACTACAACCCCCAGCATTCTATGTGACAGGAGACTACAACCCCCAGCATTCTATGTGACAGGAGACTACAACCCCCAGCATTCTATGTGACAGGGGACTACAACCCCCAGCATTCTCTGTGACAGGAGACTACAACCCCCAGCATTCTATGTGACAGGGGACTACAACCCCCAGCATTCTATGTGACAGGGGACTACAACCCCCAGCATTCTATGTGACAGGGGACTACAACCCCCAGCATTCTATGTGACAGGAGACTACAACCCCCAGCATTCTATGTGACAGGGGACTACATCCCCCAGCATCTATGTGACAGGAGACTACAACCCCCAGCATTCTATGTGACAGGAGACTACAACCCCCAGCATTCTATGTGACAGGGAGACTACAACCCCCAGCATTCTATGTGACAGGAGACTACAACCCCCAGCATTCTATGTGACAGGAGACTACAACCCCCAGCATTCTATGTGACAGGAGACTACAACCCCCAGCATTCTATGTGACAGGGGACTACAACCCCCAGCATTCTATGTGACAGGGGACTACAACCCCCAGCATTCTATGTGACAGGAGACTACAACCCCCAGCATTCTATGTGACAGGAGACTACAACCCCCAGCATTCTATGTGACAGGAGACTACAACCCCCAGCATTCTATGTGACAGGGACTACAACCCCCAGCATTCTATGTGACAGGAGACTACAACCCCCAGCATTCTATGTGACAGGGGACTACAACCCCCAGCATTCTATGTGACAGGGGACTACAACCCCCAGCATTCTATGTGACAGGAGACTACAACCCCCAGCATTCTATGTGACAGGAGACTACAACCCCCAGCATTCTATGTGACAGGAGACTACAACCCCCAGCATTCTATGTGACAGGAGACTACAACCCCCAGCATTCTATGTGACAGGGACTACAACCCCAGCATTCTATGTGACAGGGGACTACAACCCCCAGCATTCTATGTGACAGGAGACTACAACCCCCAGCATTCTATGTGACAGGAGACTACAACCCCAGCATTCTATGTGACAGGAGACTACAACCCCCAGCATTCTATGTGACAGGAGACTACAACCCCCAGCATTCTATGTGACAGGAGACTACAACCCCCAGCATTCTATGTGACAGGAGACTACAACCCCCAGCATTCTATGTGACAGGAGGACTACAACCCCCAGCATTCTATGTGACAGGAGACTACAACCCCCAGCATTCTATGTGACAGGAGACTACAACCCCCAGCATTCTATGTGACAGGGACTACAACCCCCAGCATTCTATGTGACAGGAGACTACATCCCCCAGCATTCTATGTGACAGGAGACTACAACCCCCAGCATTCTATGTGACAGGGACTACAACCCCCAGCATTCTATGTGACAGGAGACTACAACCCCAGCATTCTATGTGACAGGGGACTACAACCCCCAGCATTCTATGTGACAGGAGACTACAACCCCCAGCATTCTATGTGACAGGAGACTACAACCCCCAGCATTCTATGTGACAGGGGAACAACCCCAGCATTCTAGAGACTACAACCCCCAGCATTCTATGTGACAGGAGACTACAACCCCCAGCATTCTATGTGACAGGGACTACAACCCCCAGCATTCTATGTGACAGGAGACTACAACCCCCAGCATTCTATGTGACAGGAGACTACAACCCCCAGCATTCTATGTGACAGGAGACTACAACCCCAGCATTCTATGTGACAGGAGACTACAACCCCCAGCATTCTATGTGACAGGAGACTACAACCCCCAGCATTCTATGTGACAGGAGACTACAACCCCCAGCATTCTATGTGACAGGAGACTACAACCCCCAGCATTCTATGTGACAGGGGACTACAACCCCCAGCATTCTATGTGACAGGAGACTACACCCCCAGCATTCTATGTGACAGGGGACTACAACCCCCCAGCATTCTATGTGACAGGAGACTACAACCCCCAGCATTCTATGTGACAGGAGACTACAACCCCAGCATTCTATGTGACAGGGGACTACAGAACCCCCAGCATTCTCTGGACAGGAGACTACAACCCCAGCATTCTATGTGTGACATGGGACTACAACCCCCAGCATTCTATGTGACAGGGGGACTACAACCCCCAGCATTCTATGTGACAGGAGACTACAACCCCCAGCATTCTATGTGACAGGAGACTACAACCCCCAGCATTCTATGTGACAGGAGACTACAACCCCCAGCATTCTATGTGACAGGAGACTACAACCCCCAGCATTCTCTGTGACAGGAGAACTACAGACCCCCAGCATTCTATG
>NW_027444136.1:0-28578 GCF_048569485.1 Anomaloglossus baeobatrachus
CAATTAAAGGGCCAAAGCTCTCATTGAGCCCAATAGGAGTCCTTGTGTCCAATCTATAAATCCAGTGACTCAAGTTGCGCAAGGCCTTAAATAGGTTACCACCTCTAACCTCTGATCTATGGCTATGTGCGCACGTTGCGTACTGTCCCTGCAGAAATTTCTGCAGCGATCTGAAGAGCACATGTGCGCTTTAAATCGCTGCAGAAATGTCCGTAGTGAAAAAAAAAAAGCCGATTCCATGCGCTCTGCCTGCAGCTCCTCCCATAGACAGAGCAGGGGCTGCGGCAAAGCGCACGGAAGAAGTGACATGTCGCTTCTTAGAACGCAGCGCTTCGGCAGCAGCCGAAGCGCTGCGCTCTAAAACGCCATGTGCACACGGCCCCTGCACAATCTCCATAGACTGTGCAGGGGACGCAGGACGCATGCAGTTACGCTGCGCTACAAAGCGCAGCGTAACTGCATGAATTACGCACACGTGTGCACATAGCCTTTAATAGGTTACCACCTCTAACCTCTGATCTATGGCCTTTATAATTAATTTGCTTGAGTCAGATTTATGGTACAATTGGAAAAGCAGAGTGAAGGCAGATAGCCGTAACGTACATGATGGGTAAGTCATTGTCACAATTTCAATTCACAGCAGTTCTTAAAAAATGCCTGACAATATTGGGAGAGTCTCCAAATGCATTCACTTCACACTCATTTAGGATAGGAGCAGCAAGAGAAGCTGCTAGATGGGGCTTAGGGCCTGACATAGTTAAAAAAATCGGGAGATGGGAATCGAGCAGATTTAAGAGCTACATTAGATTGCATTTATTATAAATGGCGTACATGTATATATATGTGTACATTTTGGTAATCTTATAGTAGTTGTGTCTTCATTTAGATAATTGTGTGATAATTGTGTTTTTTGTTTTTGTTTTTAGCTGAACAGCAATGCCTGGTTTGGATCATGGGACATTCATTTGTTTTTTGGGGGGCCTTACGTGCAGCAGTCAGGCCTAATGGCAAACAGTTGGGGTTGCCCAGTTCCTTGGCACGGGTGACATGGATAGGAAAGAGGGGAATGCAGTGGCATCAGCTGTTAAAAGAAATCCAGTATCATGTGGAGTTCTACCGCCTCCCGGACGTCTTACTTATCCATTTAGGTGGTAATGATTTAGCAATAAGAACATCAAGACATTTAGTTAGGAACATAAAGCTCGATATGTTGAATTTATGGAGGTCTTACCCAGAAACAGTGGTGGTCTGGTCGGATATAGTAGCTAGACAAATGTGGAGAACAGCGCGATCAGTGGCTCGCATCAATAATACAAGGATAAAGGTTAATAAAAAAATAACAAAATTTGTGTTGGAAAATGGAGGGGTGGCCATACGTCACCAGATGCTTGAAAATACAAAGGAACATTTTTGCAGAGATGATAAGGTACATCTTAATGACATTGGCATTGATATATGGATGTTGGGAATACAAGAAGGAGTAGAACGAGCCATTAAGTTGTGGAGGAACTCACTCTTGTAAGGTGTCACAAGAGCGAGTCTTGGCGGGATGTGGTTGTTTAAACCCCCTCTTTGTTGGTTGGAGAATTATGTTTTTAATGGGGTCCCTGGGCCAGAGCTCAGCGGACAGTGGAATATGGGTCCCTGGGGAGGAGCTCAGTGGACAGTGGAATAGATGGGTCCCTGGGGAGTAGCTCAGCGGACACAAGGAAAATGATCAAGGGGTATACCCAGATTCCCCCTTGAGCTAGGTGTACACGGCGGAGGGGGATATGGGGCTGGGACTTATAACAACCACATCTCTGGGCCGATAATCTTGTTTTTTCTTGTTGATGTTTTTCTTATAAAATAAAGGGCTGCTGTGGCCAAAAATTTTAATCCATGTCACGTAGTGTGTGGTGTCTTATTTATTAGGTTACCAGGAGCGCAATTCACTAATCCATCAGTCATGTTTTGGTAGGGTTTTTAGGTGTTTCGTCTCATGCAGAGTCTTTGTTTTCTCAATGTCCCTGATGTGCTCACGGACTCCCACCTTTAAATCCCTTGTGGTCATCCCTATGTAGACTTTCTGGCATGGACACTGGGAGTAATATATCACGCCCTTAGAAGCACAAGTATGTTGGTGATTTTTTGTAAGTTTGTGTTCCTTCTGATTTTTTTTAAAGGGAACCTGTCACCAGATTTGGCGACTATAAGCTGTGGACACTATCACTGAGTCCTTTTTTGCAGCATTCCACAATACTGTATATAAGAGCCCAGAGACCTCTGTATAATGTAAAAAATATTTTTTTAATAACTGGAGGGAGGGGGGGGGGCGGTCTGGTCTGATGAGTGTTGCTGCTGTCCAAGCCCGGCACTTCCTTTCTCCGGTCCGACGCCTGCTCTCTGCTGCGATCTCTGTCCTTCTTCCTAGCCAGTTTGGATGACGCGTCTACATCATCCACAAAAGACGACATTGCGGTCCTGCCCAGGTGCACTTTGATCTGCCCTACTGAGGCAGATCAAAGTACTGTAATGCGTAGGTGTGAGGGAAGGTTAATGACTGCTGTTATTAACCCCTTATTGCCCCAATTGCTACCGCACCAGGGCATTCGGAAAGAGTTGGGTAAAGTGTCGGAATTGTCACATCTAATGGATGTGACAGTCCTGGATGGCTGCGGACTGCTTTTTTTAGGCTGGGGGGGCACAATAACCATGGACCGACCCATCCTGAGAATACCAGCTCCAAGCTGTCGGTTAATCATGACTGGGTATCAAAATGGGCGGGGAAAGGACCGCAGAACATTTTTAAAAAAAATTATTTATTTAAATATTTTTTATTTTTAAAAGCTGCATGCGGTTCCTTTAATTTTGATACACAGCCAAGATAACGTGCAAAGTTGGGGACTGCAGCCTGCAGCTGTATGCCTTGTCCTTGTTGGGACGACCCTACGCCATTTTTTTTTATTTATTTTTACACCAATCTAGATGTAGACAGCATGTGCATCTAGATTGAAAGCTGTCTTTTAAGGGTGCTTTACATGCTGCGACATCGCTAGCGATCTCGTTAGCGATGTAACACACCAGATCGCACATACGATCTGCTGAGATCGCACATAGGTCGTTTTTGTAGCGCCGGTCACATGTGCGATCTCGGCAGATCGTATTTGCGATCTGGCGTGTTACATCGCTAACGAGATCGCTAGCGATGTCGCAGCGTGTAAAGCACCCTTTACAGTACGAGTCCGTCCATCACTAATCCATAGACAAACAAAAAGTGCATAGTGCTCATATTGTTGTGTAAACAGAAATATGATATGTAAAATTAAACATGACATGCCATAAGGCAAGCAAAATCAAGAAATACAAAAAACTAAATTATTGAGTAAATGTATTAAATATTAGTTGTATCCTAACTATAATTAAATTGTTGTACAATGTTGTTCTCCACTTTTCTTAGATAATCTTTTTTCTTATTTTCTCATAGGCACTTCATTCAGGGAAAATACCCAATCAAAGTCAACATCTAAGTCACTGAGCGGGTCGCGTGAAGTACCTCAAAATTTGCAGACCACCACAGGTATGGTTTTAGCATATACAGATCTCTAAATTATGAATAAAAAAAACAATTAAAAATAATTGTAACACAAACAGTCCCATTCTCACACCACATAAAAATACCCAATTAAAGAAAGCAGCCAAAGCTCTCATTGAGCCCAATAGGAGTCCTTGTGTCCAATCTATAAATCCAGTGACTCAAGTTGCGCAAGGGCCTTAAATAGGTTACCACCTCTAACCTCTGATCTATGGCCTTTATAATTAATTTGCTTGAGTCAGATTTATGGTACAATTGGAAATTTTTTGGTAGGGATTTTAGGTGTTCCGTCTCATGCAGAGTCTTTGTTTTCTCAATGTCCCTGATGTGCTCACGGACTCACACCTTTAACCCCCTAACCCCTGGACGATTTTTCCGTTTTTGTTTTTTGCTCCCCTTTTTCCGAGTCGTAACTTTTTTATTTTTCCCCATAAGAGGGCTTGTTTTTTGCGGGACGTATTGGTCTTTTAAGTGAAACCATGAGTTTTACCATATATGGTACTGGAAAACAGCAAAAAATTTCCACATGCGGAAAAATTACAAAAAAGTGTGATTGGACAATGGTTTATGGGTTCTTTATTCACCGTGTTCACTTTATGGTAAAACTGATGGGTGGGTGTGATACTTCAGGTTGGTTTGAGTTCGTTGATACCAAACATATTTAGGTTTACTTTTATCTAAGGGGTTAAAAAAAGGTTTGTCCAAAAAATTGGAGCACTTTCAGCGCCATTTTCTGCAACTTGTAGTGTTCTTATTTGTCGGGATATGGGGCTCACTGATGGCTTATTTGTTTGCATTTTTAGCTGAACCATTTTTGCGCAGATGCTACGTTTTGACTCCCTGGTATTGCATTTTGTTCAAAATTTGCGAAGACCAAAAAACTTAACTTTGCCGGTTGGAATTTTTTTTTCGGCTACACCGTCTACCGATCATATTAATTCATTTTATATTTTGATAGACTGGGCATTTCTGAACTCTGTGATACCAAATGAGTGTATATTTATTATTTTTTTAACCCTTTGATTTTTAGTGGGGCGAATGGGGAGTGATTTAAACTTTTAGTTGTATTTTTTTAATTCTTTACAACTTTTTTTAAACTTTTTTTATTTTAATAGTCCCTCTAGGGGTAAGGATTAGCTGTCTGATCGCTTGTTCATTTCTGCTGATCAGAGCGGCAGAGCTCTGATCAGCTGAAATGCTGCTGTCCTGTTACAACCAGCTGGCTGTAATAGGATGTGAGTCATGATAGCGACATGAGTCATGACATAACCCTGTGCTACCATGGCAACCATCGGCTTCCCGTGATCGCGTCACGGGGACTCCGATGGCGTCGAGGAAAGGAAATTTCCCTGCCATGGCCATTTACATTGCGCTGTCAGTATTTGACAGCACGGTCTAAGGGATTAAAAGGCATGGGTGAATCGTGGATCCACCCTTGCTTGTAAGCTACACATGTCTGCTGTTCAGATCAGCATATACGTGCGGGAATCGGTGCCGGTTTACTGCAGCAGCCGACGGTGATTACACCGCCATTATCTACGATGTACCCAGTACGTCCAATGTCTGTAAGAGGTTAAGTCCCTTGTGGTCATTCCTATGTAGATTTTCTGGCATGGATACTGGGCGTAATAAATCACGCCCTTAGAAGCACAAATATGTTGGTGATTTATTGTGTAAGTTTGTGTTCCTTCCGATTTTTTAATGGGAATCTGTCACCAGATTTGGGGACTACAAGCTGTGTCCAATACCACTGAGTTCTTATATACAGCATTCCAAAATACTGTATATAAGAGCCTAGGCCGCTCTGTAAAACGGAAAAAGTACTTTTATAATACTCACCTAGGGTGGGTCCAGTCCAATGGGTGTCGCAGCTCTCCAGTGCGGTGCCTCCTCTTTCAGGTCTGACGCATCCTCTCTGCTGCGATCTTCGGCCTCCTTCTTCCCAGTCCGGTGTGGATGATGTGTCTACGTCATCCACACGAGCCGACATTGCGGTCCTGCGCAGGCGCATTCATCTGCGCTGCTGAGGGCAGATCAAAGTACTGTAATGTGCAGGCACGAGGAAAGGTTAACCCCTTCACGACCGGCCCACTTTCCGGTATTTGGGGGGGGTTTGCCATTCTTCTGACAGACGTAACTTTTTTATTTTTCAGTCAATATGGTCATGTGAGGGCTCGTTTTGTGCAGAATGAGCTGTAATTTTAAATGAAACCATGAGTTTTACCATGCAGTGTACTGTAAAATGGCAAAAAAATTCCAAATGTGGAGAAATTGCAAAAAAAAGTGTGATTGCTCTATTGTTTTTGAGAAATTTTATTCACTGTGTTCACTATATGGTAAACCTGATGTGTTGCTGTGATGCCTGAGGTTACTGCAAGTTTGTAGACACCAAACATGAATAGGTTTACTTTTATCTAAGGGGCTATAAAAATAATCAGAAGTTTGTCCGAAAAAAGTTCTGAGACCCATAGCGTTCTCATTTTTTTAAATCTATGGTTCAGTGATGGCTTTTTTTGTATCTCGAGCTGACGTTTTTAACAGTATCATTTTTGCGCAGATGCTATGTTTTCATTGCCTGTTATTGCATTTTGCTTAAAATTTGTGGCAACCAAAAAGCGTAATTTTGACATTTGGATTTTTTTGCTGCTACACCGTTTACCAATCAGAACAAATGATTTTATATTTTGATAGATCGGGCATTTCTGAAGACAGCGATACCAAATGTGTGAATATATTTTTCTTCGGCGCTCCATTGGGAGACCCAGACGATTGGGGTGTATAGCTACTGCCTCCGGAGGCCACACAAAGCATTACACTAAAAAGTGTAAGGCCCCTCCCCTTCTGGCTATACACCCCCCGTGGGATCACGGGATGCTCAGTTTTCAAGCTTTGTGCGAAGGAGGTCAGACATCCACGCATAGCTCCACTGTTTAGTCAGCAGTAGCTGCTGACTATATCGGATGGAAGAAAAGAGGGCCCATATAGGGTCCCCAGCATGCTCCCTTCTCACCCCACTTGCGGTTTGTTAAGGTTGAGGTACCCATTGCGGGTACGGAGGCTGGAGCCCACATGCTGCTTTCCTTCCCCATCCCCCTGAGGGGCTCTGTGGAAGTGGGATCTTACCGGCCCCCAAACTCTGAGGCCGGGCTCCATCCACAGACCCAGAGACCCTGCTGGAGGAGCTGAGTACCGTCAGGGACAAGGCCCTGCAACATTCAGGTACTCTGTGTCCCCGCACAGACAGGCCACGCACACGCCAGACTTGCTGGGTGTGCTAGTGCGCCGGGGCAGTAGCGCTGCGCGCTCGGGTTAGAGTCACTGCAGCTTAGCTGAGTGATTTTATGTGTTGGGAACTACCGCGCCGGCCGCTCCGGGAGCGGCGGCGCGGCTGGGACTTGTAGTGCGCCGGGGACTCGCGCTGACCGCGCTTTTACGGCGGCAGCGCTCATAAATCTAGTCCCCGGCTTTTGCGGCCTAGCTCTGCTTCGTTCCCGCCCCCACCCTGTCAATCAGGGAAAGGGAGAGACGCTGTTCTATAATCAGCGCCGAGGGCTGGAGTCTTATTTACATACTCCAGCCCTCTCACTGGGCACAGTGGGGACGCAAGTTTCCCGCTCTTGGTCTCAACACGCCCAGGGCCCGCCCCTCTCCACAGGACGCCGGCAGCCATTCCTGCATGCAGTCTGGCTGGAGAACGGACACAGGCTCTGGGGGACTCAGACAAGGGGCTCTGGCGACCACACACCCGCGTTTATGCGGGCGGTAAGCTGCACATAAGTGCTGGCCCCACTAGTGCCACAGTGTTATTTGGTGCACTTTTTCCCTGTACCATATATATTTATATTGCACTGTACAGTCGCTTCTTGGCTTATACCCTATATTGCTCTGAGGAGACAACAACATGTCATCCGCAAAACGCAAGGGTGCCAAGGCACAGGCGGTATGCACTGCTTGTGCCGCATGTGGGGCTAATCTACCGCCAGGTTCCAATGACCCCCATTGTGTGCAATGTTCAATCCCTGTGCCACTTCGGCAGCCAGAGTCTATGGTAGTAGTGGCCCAGGCAGAGACGCCTGTGAACCCTGCCCCGGTGACGGGGACAGAATTTGCAATTTTTCGCTGATAAGATGTCTGTGACTATGACAAAAATCCTGGAGACCTTGCAGTCCAGGCCAGTTACTCAGACCATGGACACGGCTGTGTCTATGCTCCCCGGTCCCCCTCAGTTGGAACTAATCCGTACTTCAAGGGGGTCCCAGGCATCACAGGCTGAAGACTCTGACTCGGATGAGAGTCCCAGGCAGCCTAAGCGGGCTCGCTGGGAAAGACCCTCGACGTCATCACACTGGTCAGGGTCTCAGCGAGAAGAGTCTCTGTATGAGGAGGCAGAGGTGGGTGATCAGGAATCTAATCCTGACACCGCTCTCAATCTAGATACCCCTGATGGTGACGCTATGGTAAATGACCTTATAGCGGCCATCAATAGACTGTTGGATATTTCTCCCCCAGCCCCTTCAGCAGAGGAGGCAGCTGCACAGCAGGAGAAGTTCCATTTCCGGTATCCCAAGCGTAAATTGAGTACTTTTCTGGACCACTCTGACTTCAGAGAATCAGTCCAGAAACATCATGCTTATCCAGACAAGCGTTTCTCCAAACGTCTTAAGGATACACGTTATCCCTTTCCCCCTGACGTGGTCAAACGCTGGACCCAGTGTCCAAAGGTGGATCCCCCAATATCCAGGCTTGCGGCTAGATCCATAGTTGCAGTGGAGGATGGGGCTTCACTTAAAGATGCCAATGACAGACAGATGGACCTTTGGTTGAAATCTGTCTATGAAGCTATCGGCGCGTCGTTTGCTCCAGCATTCGCGGCCGTGTGGGCACTCCAAGCTATTTCAGCTGGTCTGGCACAGGTGGACTCTATCATACGTCCAGCAGTGCCGCGAGTGGCGTCCTTAACTACGCAAATGTCTGCGTTTGCGACCTACGCTATCAATGCGGTACTGGACTCTACGAGCCGTACCTCAATGGCGTCCGCCAACTCTGTGGTTTTGCGCAGAGCCTTGTGGTTAAAGGAATGGAAAGCAGATTCTGCTTCCAAGAAATGTTTAACCAGCTTGCCACTATCTGGAGACAGACTGTTTGGTGAGCAATTGGCTGAAATCATTAAACAGTCCAAGGGTAAGGACTCCTCCTTACCCCAGCCCAGATCAAGCAAACCTCAACAGAGGAAGTGGCAGTCGAGGTTTCGGTCCTTTCGAGGCTCGGGCAAGCCCCAATTCTCCTCGTCCAAAGGGACTCAGAAGGAGCAAAGGAGCTCAGATGCCTGGCGGGCTCACTCACGCCCCAAGAAAGCAACCGGAGGAACCGCTTCCAAGCCGGCTGCCTCATGACTTTCGGCCTCCTCTCTCCGCATCCTCGGTCGGTGGCAGGCTCTCCCGCTTTTGCGACATTTGGCTGCCACAGGTCAAGGACCGGTGGGTAACAGACATTTTGTCTCACGGGTACAGGATAGAGTTCAGTTCTCGTCCTCCGCCTCGGTTCTTCAGAACTTCCCCACATCCCGACCGAGCAGATGCCCTTCTGCAGGCGGTGGGCTCTCTAAGAGCAGAAGGAGTGGTGATCCCTGTTCCTCTTCAGGAACAAGGGCAAGGTTTTTACTCCAATCTCTTTGTGGTGCCAAAAAAGGACGGCTCATTCCGTCCTGTTCTGGACCTAAAACTGCTCAACAAGCATGTGAACGCCAGGCGGTTCCGGATGGAATCCCTCCGCTCCGTCATTGCCTCAATGTCTCAAGGAGATTTCCTTGCATCGATAGACATCAAAGATGCTTATCTCCACGTGCCGATTGCTACAGAGCACCAACGCTTTCTACGTTTCGTGATAGGAGACGACCATCTTCAATTCGTAGCTCTGCCATTTGGTCTGGCGACAGCCCCACGGGTTTTCACCAAGGTCATGGCGGCAGTGGTAGCAATCTTGCACTCTCAGGGACACTCGGTGATTCCTTACTTAGACGATCTGCTTGTAAAAGCACCCTCTCAAGAGGCATGCCAACTCAGCCTGAATGTTGCGCTGGAGACTCTCCAGACTTTCGGGTGGATCATCAACTTTTCAAAGTCCAATCTGTCACCGACCCAATCACTAACGTATCTTGGCATGGAGTTTCATACTCTCTCAGCGATAGTGAAGCTTCCGCTGGACAAGCAGCGGTCACTACAGACAGGGGTGCAGTCTCTCCTTCAAGGTCAGTCGCACCCCTTAAGGCGCCTCATGCACTTCCTAGGGAAGATGGTGGCAGCAATGGAGGCAGTCCCGTTTGCGCAGTTTCATCTGCGCCCACTTCAGTGGGACATTCTCCGCCAATGGGACGGAAAGTCAACATCCCTGGACAGGGAAGTCTCCCTTTCCCAGACGGCCAAGGACTCTCTGCAATGGTGGCTTCTTCCCACCTCATTATCACAGGGAAGATCCTTCCTACCCCCATCCTGGGCAGTAGTCACGACAGACGCGAGTCTGTCAGGGTGGGGAGCAGTTTTTCTCCACCACAGGGCTCAGGGTACGTGGACTCAGCAGGAGTCCACCCTTCAGATCAATGTTCTGGAAATCAGGGCAGTGTATCTGGCCCTACTAGCCTTCCAACAGTGGCTGGAAGGAAAGCAGATCCGAATTCAGTCGGACAACTCCACAGCGGTGGCATACATCAACCACCAAGGAGGGACACGCAGTCGGCAAGCCTTCCAGGAAGTCCGGCGGATTCTGATGTGGGTGGAGGACAGAGCATCCACCATATCCGCGGTTCACATCCCGGGCGTGGAAAACTGGGAAGCAAACTTCCTCAGTCGCCAGGGTATGGACGCAGGGGAGTGGTCCCTTCACCCGGACGTGTTTCAGGAAATCTGTTGCCGCTGGGGGGTGCCGGACGTCGACTTAATGGCGTCTCGGCACAACAACAAGGTCCCGACCTTCATGGCGCGGTCTCGCGATCAAAGGGCTCTGGCGGTAGACGCCTTGGTGCAAGATTGGTCGCAGTTCCGGCTCCCTTATGTGTTTCCACCTCTGGCACTCTTGCCCAGAGTGCTACGCAAGATCAGATCCGATTGCAGCCGCGTCATACTCGTCGCTCCAGACTGGCCGAGGAGGTCGTGGTACCCAGATCTGTGGCATCTCACGGTCGGCCAACCGTGGGCACTACCAGACCGACCAGACTTACTGTCCCAAGGGCCGTTTTTCCATCGGAATTCTGCGGCCCTGAACCTGACTGTGTGGCCATTGAGTCCTGGATCCTAGCGTCTTCAGGATTATCCCAAGGGGTCGTTGCCACCATGAGACAGGCTAGGAAGCCCACGTCTGCTAAGATCTACCACAGAACGTGGAAGATATTCTTATCCTGGTGCTCTGCTCAGGGAGTGTCTCCCTGGCCATTTGCATTGCCTACTTTTCTTTCTTTCCTGCAATCTGGGTTGGAAAAAGGTTTGTCGCTCGGCTCCCTTAAAGGGCAAGTCTCGGCGCTATCCGTCTTTTTTCAGAAGCGTCTAGCACGACTTTCTAAGGTGCGCACGTTCCTGCAGGGGGTTTGTCATATCGTACCCCCGTACAAGCGGCCGTTAGATCCATGGGATCTGAACAGGGTACTAGTTGCCCTCCAGAAGCCGCCCTTCGAGCCTCTGAGGGATGTTTCACTTTCTCGACTATCGCAGAAAGTGGCTTTTCTGGTAGCGATCACATCTCTTCGGAGAGTGTCTGAGCTAGCAGCGCTGTCATCCAAGGCTCCTTTCCTGGTCTTCCACCAGGACAAGGTAGTGCTGCGCCCCATTCAGGAGTTTCTCCCTAAGGTGGTATCCTCTTTTCATCTAAATCAGGATATCTCCTTGCCTTCCTTTTGTCCTCATGCAGTTCATCGATATGAGAAGGATTTACATTTGTTAGATCTGGTGAGAGCACTCAGAATCTACATTTCCCGCACGGCGCCCCTGCGCCGCTCCGATGCACTCTTTGTCCTTGTCGCTGGTAAGCGCAAAGGGTCGCAGGCTTCCAAAGCCACCCTGGCTCGATGGATCAAAGAACCAATTCTTGAAGCCTACCGTTCTGCTGGGCTTCCGGTTCCTTCAGGGCTAAAGGCCCACTCAACCAGAGCCGTGGGTGCGTCCTGGGCATTACGACACCAGGCTACGGCTCAACAGGTGTGCCAGGCAGCTACCTGGTCGAGTCTGCACACTTTCACCAAACATTATCAGGTGCATACCTATGCTTCGGCGGACGCCAGCCTAGGTAGAAGAGTCCTGCAGGCGGCAGTTGCCTTCCCATAGGGGAGGGCTGTCTTGCAGCTCTAACGCGAGGTATTTCTTTACCCACCCAGGGACTGCTTTTGGACGTCCCAATCGTCTGGGTCTCCCAATGGAGCGCCGAAGAAGAAGGGAATTTTGTTACTTACCGTAAATTCCTTTTCTTCTAGCTCCTATTGGGAGACCCAGCACCCGCCCTGTTGTCCTTCGGGATTTTTGGGTTTTTTTGGATACACATGTTGTTCATGTTGAACGGTTTTCAGTTCTCCGATGTTACTTCGGAGTGAATTTGTTTAAACCAGTTATTGGCTTTCCTCCTTCTTGCTTTAGCACTAAAACTGAGCATCCCGTGATCCCACGGGGGGTGTATAGCCAGAAGGGGAGGGGCCTTACACTTTTTAGTGTAATGCTTTGTGTGGCCTCCGGAGGCAGTAGCTATACACCCCAATCGTCTGGGTCTCCCAATAGGAGCTAGAAGAAAAGGAATTTACGGTAAGTAACAAAATTCCCTTCTTTTAACCCTTTATTTTTTAGTGGGGGCAAAAGAGGGGTGATTTGAACTTTTAGGTGTTTTTACTTTTTTTTTTACTTTTTCAAAACTTTTTCTTAAATTTTTGTTTAAATTTGACTAGTACCCCTAGAGGGCTATAAGGATCAGCTGTCTGATCACTCATTTATTTATCCCGATCAGAGCAGCACCATTTAGATCGCGAGAAATTATCATCTCTTGTAACAGCCAGTATTTGGCTTTTTCTTACAGGACCTGAGTCATGTGAGCTACAGGAGTCATCACATGACCCTGTGCTATCATGATAGCCACCAGATCGTTAAGGGGTTAAAGATCTCTTACGCATATGCACATGATATGTTACATGGATCTGCTTTGAGCATGGCAGATCAAAGTGCGCCTGCGCAGGACCTCAATGCCAGCTAGTGAGCATGATGTAGGACGCGTCATGCAGATGGGCCTCAGAAGAAGGTGGATGGCGATCGCCACAGAGAGGAAATGCCGGACTAGAGAGAGGAGGCAATGGGTTTGAGATAATGATCAATAACTTTGCTAGCTATTTCATCATCAGCTGACGGTCTCCTTTTTTTCTCAGCCCCAGATCCCCTAGAGTGGAGCCCCAAAAATTGGTCTGTGCGATTTCTTCCTGTAAGCTCCCAAAGTAAGTCTGCCATCTTGTCTTTCTTCTTCCTGCTCCAGCTGTAAGGCTACTTTCACATTTGACAGGATGCAAACCGCATATGACCGGATCCTGTGGATTGAATGTGCAACGCATGCAACCGCAATTGTTATTTTATTGTATGCTTCTATTTCTACTTGTGATGGATGAAGGGGAACACAGAATTTATCGGCTGGCACTGGAGTCAGCTGATCGGGAATAAGCTCAACTCCTAATCTCACAGCCCACACACGCTGTGATGGATGCAGGTTAACAGCAATCACTGCCTGCTGCCGATCACGTGTGACCATGTTCGGGCTGTGTGGTCATGAGTTCAGCTGAATTCAGATCAGCTGACTCCAGTGTTGGCCGATTGCTTGTTCTGTGTCCCCCTGCATCCATCGCAGAGTGTGCGGGCTGGAGTTCAACAGAGTTCAGATCAGCTGACTCCAGTGTCGGCCGAATTCAGCTGACCTCACAGGCAGCACATGCTGCGATGGATGCAGGGGGACACAGAACAAGTAATCGGCTAACACTGGAGTCAGCTGATCAGATTTCTTGATCTGCTGGCTGTATGGTTAGAAGTAGGGATGAGTGAGCACTAAAATGCTCGGGTTCTCGGTAGCCCATGAGTATTTTTTTTTTTTAAATTCATTAAAAAATAAACAAAAACCCCAAACACATAACCCTAACTCTAGGGTTAGGGGGTAAAAAAAATAAAATGTGTGGACTCCCGCTGCATTTTCTATTGCTAAGGTAACCCAAGCAGCTACTGGCTGCTAACCCCCACTGCTCATATGACCTTCACAACCCCCAGCTGCCTATTTGTACCCGGTTGGGAACCAAAAATACAGGAAAGCCCTTTTTTAATTATTTCATGAATTTCATGAAATAATTAAAAAAAAAACAAAACGGCATGGGCTTCGCCCAATTTTTGTGACGAGTCAGGTACAACTAGGCAGCTGGGGATGGGAATACGCAGTGCAGGGTGGCCCAAGCTTTCTTGGCCCCCCCGCTGCGAATCGCAGTCTACAGTCGCTCCCGAAAATGGCGCTTTCTTAAAAGCGCTATCTTCTGGCGTTGTATCCAACATTTTTCCCTGCGGCCCTGGCCCTTGGGTAATAAGGGGTTAATACCAGCTTTGTTTTACCTGCTGGTATAAAGCCTGAGATTGCTAATGTCAGGCCAAGTTTGACCCGGCCATTAAGAATATCCAATAAAGGGTTAAAAAAAAAGACATCACACAGA
Source organism: Anomaloglossus baeobatrachus (assembly GCF_048569485.1). NCBI lineage: Eukaryota > Metazoa > Chordata > Amphibia > Anura > Aromobatidae > Anomaloglossus > Anomaloglossus baeobatrachus. Next base: position 14,274 of record NW_027444136.1, read on the forward strand.
AAAAATACTTTATTAGAAATAAATACACAGACACTTTATTAGAAATAAATACACAGACACACTTAGGGACTCCATCTTTATTACTCCCTCTCACCCCTTCACGATCCTGGTCTTCTGTCTGAGAGAGAGGGAGATTTCTGTATTGACCATGCCAAGTTGCTTTCTGGGTATGCTCAGTACAAAAAACAGGATTCTGTCTATCAGGATCCGGCGACTTCCGGTACAGCAGGATCGGGGTCATTGAAATACATTGCAGGTACCACTGCATGTACTAATACAGATAGCCACCGGGTAGCGCTATAATAACACAAAAATCTAATATCACCCATGTAACGCAGCCTAAGCCTCAAAGGCTACCATTACTATTACCGATAGAGCTAACAGCCATGAATCATCGTGATCCGGACTCACCTATAAAGTGCACTTATAACTGGATGTTTTGAGTAGCCCTGACACGCGTTTCTCAGGCTTCCTCGCTTGAGGAAAGTGTAATGTGCATGTTTTTATATGTGTTATCTTGGGCGAGATCGTCGCTGTTTGGGCGCGTGCAGGGGGTGGGACGCCGCACATAGAGTCCGCCTCAGCCGGTCATTCCAGGGGAAGTGTGGATTGGAAGAATACTTCCACTAACGTCAGTTAACCCATGCATCCTTCTAAGGAAGCTCCCTTGGCGGGGACTCATGCTGAGGCAGCCCCGCACATGCGCACCCAACGAGACCATATCTACTACTGGCAAGTGAAAGGGCACGACCAGGGTGGTAAGAAAATCATCCAAACATAAGGAGAATCAGCCTTAGCCTAAAGAATATGACCATGTATAGTCCTTAAAAGATTTTCTAATGTCCCTATATCATGCAGAGACAAAATTCATATAGTAATATGTGTGTATATATATATATATATATACCCCTAGATTCTAAATGGACCTTGCGATACCACAAATTTTCAATCCTGTGGGACCACAGTCATGGCGCAGCTGGAAATGTCTCTGGATCATCCTCAGGGAATCAAGATCCACAACATCACACACCGCAATTATGTCCCTAACATGTTCCCTCGTGCGGACGCGTTGTTCCCTTGATGTTAACCCAATATAAATTAGGCTACAGCAACATACTGCATAATAGATAACGTGACTTTTACTGCATGATTTGTAACTTTTTATTTTATACTCTTTAGGTCCATCCCAAGCTGACAACATCTCTGGGCAGACAAAAGGAAAACAACCAAATTTGGGACTCCCTTTCTCAAAGCGAGATACCACCCTAGGTACGTAATGGTTCTTCACCAGCATATCCTTTAGGCTTTTCCCCCTTCTAACAGGTAAGAGTGGGCGATGAGTAAAACGTCGTTCAAACTCTGGTCGGTCTTCAGTAACGACCAGTGTTTGTTCAAGATCTGCCTGATCGCCCCCCTCTGACTGTTAACTTGGAGATGAAATGTATCTGTGAGGGAAAAGATTCTTCCCTCTTACTTGTTGATAATAATTGTACCCGTGGAGAACCCTTTTCTGTCTGGTACCCCATTTTTATATTATAGTCCAGAAAATCAATTGCCTCCCGATCTGCCTTATAGGTTAGTTTGATGTTATATGGGTTATTGTTCAACCAAGTCATGAACCTCTGCAGTTCAGGACCGGTACTTCTCCAGATAATGAAGATGTCATCTATCTTACCACCTAGATGTAAAATTAATAGATTAGGGATAAGCCAAATGGACGACAATGTTTTAATTTTGTTACATACATTTTTCCTTCTGAGTCCCAAGTCAATGGGAAACTCGAATAATTTTCCAGAGGACGTTGGAAATAGGCCTGCGAGAGCTGTAAAAATATTGCAATGGATGGAAAATTGTTGAAACTGAATGGCAACAGCATGCGGAAGATGCCTGAATCTATTTCTGACTCACATTTTATTTCTGGGAGTAATTTTGCTAAAGTATTTCGCCACTTTTATGGATAGTAGTGGTCACTCAGTTCAATGAGGTCACCTGAGGTCAGGTTACCTGCGATCATAGGTGGATGACAATGGGCAGCTCCAGCTGTGACCGCAAATAACCTAAGTTACGTCACCACACATCGCTGCGACTCATTCTCTGCCTTAAGATCACAGCGGGTGGTCATATTCTATGCCCACGCGCTGTCACTTCAGATGTAGCAGAGCTGCAATCATTATGGGACCTTGTGTGGATTTCATCAGACCTGGGTGTTTTTAGGGTTAATAAAGGAGTGAAAGAGGGTGTTGTTTTTATCTTATTTTGTGTTTATTTATTTTCACTTACAGATTAGTAATGGGGGTAGGGTTTTCATAGACCTGTGAGCTGTTATTAACCCCTTATTAGCCTCATTGCCACCGCACCAGGGGAATCGGGAAGAATCGGGTAAAGTGCCAGGATTGTCACATCTAATGGATGTGACAATCCTGAGTGGCTGTGGGCTGTGTATGGTAAAACTGATGGGTGGGTGTGATACTTCAGGTTGGTATGAGTTTGTTGATACCAAATATGTTTAGGTTTACTTTTATCTAAGGGGTTAAAAAAAGGTTTGTCCAAAAAATTGGATCACTTTTTGCGGCATTTTCTGCTACTTGTAGTGTTCTCATTTTTCGGGATATGGGGCTCACTGATGGCTTATTTGTTTGCATTTTTAGCTGTACCATTTTTGCGCAGATGCTACGTTTTGACTCCCTGGTATTGCAGTTTGCTCAAAATTTGCGTAGACCAAAAAACGTAACTTTGCCGGTTGGAATTGTTTTTTTACGGCTACGCCATCTACCGATCTAATTGATTCATTTTATATTTTGATAGACTGGGCATTTCTGAACTCTGCGATACCAAATGAGTGTATATTTTTTATTTTTTTAACCCTTTGATTTTTAGTGGGGCGAATGGAGAATGATTTAAACTTTTAATTGTTTTTTTAATTCTATAAAACTTATTTTTTTACTTTTTTTAATTTTAATAGTCTCTCTAGGGGTAAGGATTAGCCGTCTGATCGCTTGTTCATTTCTGCTGATCAGAGCGGCAGAGCTCTGATCAGCTGAAATGCTCCTGTCCTGTTAAAGCCAGCCGGCTGTAACAGGATGTGAGTCTTGATAGCGACAGGAGTCATCACATAACCCTGTGCTACCATGGCAACCATCGGCTTCCTATGATAGCGTTACGGGGCCTCCGATGGCGGTGTAGAAAGCCAATTGGAATAGTCATGGGCCCTCGTGTGGATTTCCACAGACCTGCGTGTTTTTGGGGTTAATAAAATAGTGAAATAGGGTATTGTTTTTATCTTATTTTGTGTTTGTGTTTATTTCTTTTCACTTCCAGATTAGTGATGGGGGTAGGGTTTTCATAGACCCTGCCATTACTAATCTAGAGCTTAGTGGCAGCTGTGAGCTGTTATTAACCCCTTATTAGCCTGATTGCCACCGCACCAGTGCAATCGGGAAGAGCCGGGTAAAGTGCCAGGATTGTCACATATAATGGATGTGACAATCCTGGGTGGCTGTGGGCTGCTATTGTTATAACGCGCCTGCTTTAATCTTATTTTATTTAATTTTCCTTTATTTTTTATTTCCAAAGGTTCCGGATCATGATCCGGAGTTCCCTGAGAACTCCAGGCCCGGGTCCGGTACTCGGGTATTTTTAAAATCGCTCGGATCCTAAATTTTACAGTCCGGGTCTGTCCATCACTAATCAATAGACAAACAAAAAAGTGCATGGTGTTTATGTAGTTGTGTAAACAGAAATATGATATTCAAAATTAAAAATGACATGCCATTAGGCAAGCAAAATCAAGAAATGCAAGAAACTAAATTATTGAGTAAATGTATTAAATATTAGTTGTATCCAAACTATAATTAAATTGTTGTACAATGTTTTTCTCCACTTTTCTTAGATAATAATCTTTTTTCTTATTTTCTCATAGGCACTTCATTCAGGGAAAAGACCCAATCAAAATCAACATCTAAGTTACTGAGCGGGTCGAGTGAAGTACCTCAAAATTTGCAGACCACCACAGGTATGGTTTTAGCATCAATTTAGCACCTCTAAATTATGGATAAAAAAACTATTAAAAATAGTTTTAACACAAACAGTCCCATTCTCACACCACATAAAAATACCCAATTAAAGAAAGCAGCCAAAGCTCTCATTGAGCCCAATAGGAGTCCTTGTGTCCAATCTATAAATCCAGTGACTCAAGTTGCGCAAGGGCCTTAAATAGGTTACCACCTCTAACCTCTGATCTATGGCCTTTATAATTAATTTGCTTGAGTCAGATTTATGGTACAATTGGAAATGTTTTGGTAGGGTTTTCAGCTGAAATGCTGCTGTCCTGTTACAACCAGCCGGCTGTAACAGGATGTGAGTCATGATAGCGACATGAGTCATGACATAATCCTGTGCTACCATGGCAACCATCGGCTTCCCGTGATCGCGTCACGGGGACTCCGATGGCGTCGAGGAAAGGAAATTTCCCTGCCATGGCCATTTATATTGCGCTGTCAGTATTTGACAGCGCGGTCTAAGGGATTAAAAGGCATGGGTGAATCGTGGATCCACCCTTGCTTGTAAGCTACACATGTCTGCTGTTCAGATCAGCATATATGTGCGGAAATCGGTGCCGGTTTACTGCAGCAGCCGACGATGATTACACCGCCATTATCTACGATGTACCCAGTACGTCCGATGTCTGTAAGAGGTTAAGTCTCTTGTGGTCATTCCTATGTAGATTTTCTGGCATGGATACTGGGCGTAATAAATCACGCCCTTAGAAGCACAAATATGTTGGTGATTTATTGTGTAAGTTTGTGTTCCTTCCGATTTTTTAATGGGAATCTGTCACCAGATTTGGGGACTACAAGCTGTGTCCAATACCACTGAGTTCTTATATACAGCATTCCAAAATACTGTATATAAGAGCCTAGGCCGCTCTGTAAAACGGAAAAAGTACTTTTATAATACTCACCTAGGGTGGGTCCAGTCCAATGGGTGTCGCAGCTCTCCAGTGCGGTGCCTCCTCTTTCAGGTCTTACTCATCCTCTCTGCTGCTATCTTCGGCCTCCTTCTTCCTAGTCCGGTGTGGATTATGTGTCTACGTCATCCACACGAGCCGACATTGCGGTCCTGCGCAGGTGTATTCATCTGCGCTGCTGAGGGCAGATCAAAGTACTGTAATGTGCAGGCGCGAGGAAAGGTTAACCCCTTCACGATCGGCCGACTTTACACTTTCCGGTATTTGGGGGGGGAGGTTTGCCATTCTTCTGACAGACGCAACTTTTTTTATTTTTCAGTCAATATGGTCATGTGAGGGCTTATTTTTTGCACAATGAGCTGTAATTTTAAATGAAACCATAATTTTACCATGCAGTGTACGTAAAATGGCAAAAAAATTCCAAATGTGGAGAAATTGAAAAAAACAAGTGTGATTGCTCTATTGTTTTTGAGACATTTTATTCACTGTGTTTACTATATGGTAAAACTGATGTGCTGCTGTGATGCCTGAGGTTACTGTAAGTTTGTAGACACCAAACATGAATAGGTTTACTTTTATCTAAGGGGTTAAAAAAAAAAATAATCAGAAGTTTGTCCGAAAAAAGTGACGGACGTTTTGCGCCATTTTCTGAGACCCAAAGCGTTCTCATTTTTTTAAATCTATGGCTCAGTGATGGCTTTTTTTTGTATCTCGAGCTGACGTTTTTAACAGTATCATTTTTGCGCAGATGCTATGTTTTCATTGCCTGTTATTGCATTTTGCTTAAAATTTGTGGCAACCAAAAAGCGTAATTTTGGCATTTGGAATTTTTTTGCTGCTACGCCGTTTATCAATCAGAACAAATGATTTTATATTTTGATAGATCGGGCATTTCTGAAGACAGCGATACCAAATGTGTGAATATATTTTTTTTAACCCTTTATTTTTCAGTGGGGCAAAAGAGGGGTGATTTGAACTTTTAGGTGTTTTCACTTTTTTTTTTACTTTTTCAAAACTTTTTCTTAAATGTTTTTTTAAATTTGACTAGTACCCCTAGGGGGCTATTAGGATCAGCTGTCTGATCAGTCATTTATTTATCCCGATCAGAGCAGCACCATTTAGACTGGGAGAAATTATCATCTCTTGTAACAGCCAGTATTTGGCTTTTTCTTACAGGACCTGAGTCATGTGAGCTACAGGAGTCATCACATGACCCTGTGCTATCATCAGGGGCGGACTGGCCCACCAGGAGGTCGGAAGAACCCCCGGTGGGCCCCTGCTATTGATGGTCACGCCCCCTAGGTCCCGCCCCCCTACCCCCCTGGGCCCCTATGGATATGTGTGAGAGGGCCCCCCCCCGCCGGTAATTTCACTAATCATATTGGCACATTGCTGATATGATTAGTGACAATCCCATTTCCTCTGCAGCGGCAAGCAGGGAGAGCGATCTCCCTGCTCTGCCTGCTGTCACTGTCAGTGCCGCGTGGCTCTGACTCATCTGCGCAGCGACACTGCAGGAGGAGGCAGTCTCAGAGGGTTGACTGCTTCCTTCCTGTGCAGGTGCTGGCAGCTGCAGGAGTGCGTGAGTATAGAAGGTGGGGGCCCGGGGGGAGGGGGAGGTGCGGGGGCCCAGGGGGGCAAGCAGGGGCCCCGGGGGGGGGTGTGCAGGGGCGTGTGTGGGGGCCGGGGGGGGGTGCGGGGGCCCCGGGGAGCGAGGAGGGGCCCCGGGGGTATGTGCGGGGGGGCTCTTCTTCTTACCAGTCACCTGCCTGTATCTATCAGTGTGTGCATGCCGGGCACACTAGCAGGAGGCAGCGCGCTGTGCTGTTCCGGCCCTGCTGTGTGCCCAACATGCACACACTGATGAGGAACGCGCCGGTGCCGGTGACCGCAGCTTCTTCCTATTGAAATGTATTTGCGTCTTTCAGATGTAAATACATTTGAACAGCGCGCCGGGACTGGGCCCCGCCCCCGACGTGTAGCAACGTGAAGAGATCAGCACATTGCCGACGTCATCACAGTGCTGCGGGCGCCACACTGGATTCATCAGGAAGCGAGCGCTCCATGGAGGAGCCGAAGAGACAGGTGTAATTAATGGAGATGTGTGGGGAGGGGCTGAGAACACATAACGGGGAACATTTGTGAAGGAGACACAGCTTTGTGACAGGCAGAGGAGGAGTACTGTATTACGAGGGAGGGGGGGAGGCAGGAGTGTGTAGTGATGGGGTAGTGTAATTTGTGTCTGCAGGGAGTGGTGATGTGGGGTGCAATTTATTATGTCTGGGGAGGGGTAATGGAGGGTGCACTGTATTGTGTGTGTGTAGGGAGTGATGGGGGGCTGCATTGTGTGTGTGTGTGTGTAGGGGGTGATGGGGGGTGCATTGTATTGTGTGTGTGTGTAGGGGGTGATGCATTGTGTGTGTGTGTGTGTGTGTAGGGTGATGGGGGGTGCATTGTGTGTGTGTGTGTTTGTAGCGTGTGATGGGGATGCATTGTATTGTGTGTGTAGGGTGTGATGGGGGATGCATTGTATTGTGTGTGTAGGGTGTGATGGGGATGCATTGTATTGTGTGTGTGCGTGTGTGTATGTAGGGGGTGATGGAGGGGTGCATTGTGTGTGTGGGGGGTTATGGGGGTGCATTGTGTGTGTGTGTGTGTGTTGGAGGGGGTGATGGGGAGGTGCATTGTATTGTGTGCGTTGGGAGATGGTAATGGGGGGTGCATGGTATTGTGTGTGTGTGTGTGTGTGTAGTGGGTGATGGGGGGATGTATTGTGTGTGTGTGTGTGTGTGTGTGTAAGGGGTCATGCATTGTATTGTGTGTGTGTAGGGGGTCATGCATTGTTTTGTGTGTGTGTGTGTGTGTATGTAGGGGGTGATTGGGGGGTGCATTGTGTGTGTGTGTGTAGGGGGTGATGGAGGGGTGCATTGTGTGTGTGTATGTGTGTGTGTGTGTGTAGGGGGTGATGGGGGGGTGCATTGTGTGTGTGTTTGTGTGTGTGTAGGGGGTAATGCGGGGTGCATTGTGTGTGTGTGTAGGGGCTGATGGACGGTGCATTATGTGTGTGTGTGTGTGTAGGGAGTAATGGGGATGCATTGTGTGTGTAGGGAGTAGTGGGTGTGCATTGTATTGTGGGTGGGTGTGTGTAGGGGGTGATGGGGGGTGCATTGTATGTGTGTAGGGGCTTATGGACGGTGCATTGTGTGTGTGTGTGTGTGTGTGTAGGGAGTAATGGGGGTGCATTGTGTGTGTGTGTGTGGGGAGTAGTGGGGGTGCATTGTATTGTGGGTGTGTGTGTGTAGGGGGTGATGGGGGGTGCATTGTATTTGTGTGTGTAGCGGGTGAAGGGGGGGATGTATTGTGTGTGTGTGTGGGGGGTAATGGAGCGTGTATTGTGTGTGTGTGTGTGTGTGAGGGTAATGGGGGTGCATTGTAGTGTGTGTGTGTGTAGGGGGTGATCGGGGGTGCATTGTGTGTGCGTAGGGGGTGATGGGGGGTGAATTGTATTGTGTGCGTGGGGAGATGGTAATGGGGGGTACATGGTATTTGGGTGTGTGTATGTAGTGGGTGATGGGGGGATGTATTGTATTGTGTGTGTGTGTGTGTGTGTGTGTGTGTGTGTGTGTGGAGAGGGGCGCGGAGTCATTAATCGAGCTATAGTTACATTTAATTCTCAAAATTTTCGTTTCATTCACCTTTTCCGTTCTAATATTTTACAGTGTGAACGACCATGGCTTGCCCCCCCCCCCCCCAGTTTTGATCCTGGGTACGCCCATGCACAGGCCTGAGTGGGCCCCGGCACCCAGCCTTTCAATCGTAAACTTCAGTGATCGTACAAGTTCTGTATGATCACTGAAGTTTTCGCAGTTGCAGGACCTTTAGTGACATCACATGTGTCATGTGACTCACCAAAGGTCCTAGCGGTGCACTGCGGGAGTCCCCAGGCCTGCACCGACCGCGTCGGTATTCAGATGTATGCGCGTCTTTCAGGCGCGCAATACATTTGTACAGTGCGGCCGGTGACAGGAGGGAGAGCAGCTCTGCTCAGCCCCGCAACGTACCGTCATCGCCAGGGCTGCAGAGGAGCGCGCCTCAGTCCTGCACCGACATCATCATCACCGAGGCCGCAGCTGCAGGGATGAAGAGGAGGACGCGCAGGCACAGGTAAGCGCTCCAGAGGAGCCGAAGATGTACTTTTATATGAGGGGCTGCGGGTGGGGGAGGAGCAGTGTTATTTTACAAGTGGCATTAAGAAGCGGTGGGGGACTTTATGAAGCATATTATGGGGCAGTGGGGGACATAATAGGGCAGTGGGGGACATAATAGGGCAGTGGGGACATTATAGGGCAGTGGGGGACATTATAGGGCAGTGGGGGACATAATAGGGCAGTGGGGGACATAATAGGGCAGTGGGGGACACAATAGGGCAGTGGGGGACACAATAGGGCAGTGGGGGACTTTATAGGGCAGTGGGGGACATTATAGGGCAGTGGGTGACATTATAGGGCAGTGGGGGACATTATAGGCAGTGGGGGACATTATAGGGCAGTGGGGGACATAATAGGGCAGTGGGGGACATAATAGGGCAGTGGGGGACATGATAGGGCAGTGGGGGACATGATAGGGCAGTGGGGGACATGATAGGGCAGTGGGGGACATGATAGGGCAGTGGGGGACATGATAGGGCAGTGGGGGACATGATAGGGCAGTGGGGGACATGATAGGGCAGTGGGGGACATGATAGGGCAGTGGGTGACATCATAGGGCAGCGGGGGACATCATAGGGCAGCGGGGGACATAATAGGGCAGCGGGGGACATTATAGGGCAGTGGAAGGACATTATAGGGTAATGGGGGCCATTATGAAGCAAATTGGGGCATTATAGGTCAGTGGGGGACGTTGTGAAAGAAATTGGAACATTATAGGGCAATGGGGGACATTATGAGGCATCAAAGATTTTGGAAGGCAGCATAGTATAATGAGGAGGGGGGGATTTATACAGGGATGTAGTTGGGAGAGATATTATAGAAAGGGCAATTTTTGGGGGGACATTTTGGAAAGGGGCACTTTGTGGGGCTATTCTGGAGAGCAGGATTGTGGGGTGATATTTTGTGCAGGAAGCAATTAACAACCCCTTCTGATTCCACTTGTTTCCCCAGACATTATTAAATAAAAGGGGCCAGGATGAGGGACATAATTACTATATGGGGCCAGGATGAGGGACATAATTACTATATGGGGCCAGAATGAGGGACATACATTATTAGTTTATGGTGGCACGTGGGGCATAATTACTGTAGGGGCAAATTAGGGGACATTATTACTGATGAAATATAAGTTCATTTTGAGGATACTGTCTCCAATGGGGGAACAAGAGTCTGACGTGGTGTAGAAATTGGGGAAATAGTGAGGAATGTACTCTGGGAGTGATCGGCTATAGGTGACTGTTATTTTCTGCAGAGTCGCGTCTTGGCAGGAAGAAGTGATGACGGTCAGCGCCGGATGAAGAGAAAAAGCGAAGATGAATAAAGTCAGCTAGAGACGTCACTGGTAAGTCAGTCACGGTATTTCTCCCTTGTATGTGGTTGTATTCGGTCACTATGTGGTCTGGTCACGGTGTGGTGGTATTTCTCCCTTGTATGTGGCTGTATTTGTTCACTGTTTGGTGGTAATATGTGGTCTGGTCACGGTGTGGGGGTATTTCTCCCTTGTATGTGGCTGTATTTGGTCACTGTTTGGTGGTAATATGTTGTCTGATCACTGTGTGGTGGTATTTATCCCTTGTATGTGGTTGTATTTGGTCACTATGTGGTGGTAATATGTTGTCTGGTCGCGGTGTGGCGGTATTTCCCCCTTGTATATGGTATTATTGATTTTGGTATAGTGGATTGTGTTGTGTATGGAGGTTACTTTTTCTCTCTATAAGGGGGAGATTTTTTCCAGTAGAAATTAAATACTTAAACATTTAACCCCTCCCCTCCCTGTCCTGCCCTGTCCTGTGACTATTACACTGCAGTAAATATGCACTTACAGAGATTCTCCAGTGAAAACAAGTAATCACCTTTACTAAGGCCACGTGCACACACTGAGTATTCAGTGAGTTTTTTTACCTCAGTATTTGAAGCCAAAACCAGGAGCAGTAAAATCAGAGAAAAAGTGTGTGAACGTAGCCTAAAGATAAGTGATAACTTATTCATCTGTGTGGACCGATTGCTGGGACCTGCACCGATCGTGCAACTTTTATCCCCCATTACACTGGAGCTCGTGTCCGACTCGACCCCTGATCCATTCATTCCCTCAGTGGCTGCGAGCGCTGCGCTTGTTATTATCTGGCTGCTCCACAGAGGATGAATGGAGCTGCGGTCACACATCCCACCCCACAGAGGATGAATGGAGCTGCGGTCACACACCCCACCCCACAGAGGATGAATGGAACTGCGGTCACACATCCCACCCCACAGAGGATGAATGGAGCTGCTGTCACACACCCCACCCCACAGAGGATGAGTGGAACTGCGGTCACACATCCCACCCCACAGAGGATGAATGGAGCTGCGGTCACACACTCCACCTGCTGCTGCAAAAAGTTCCCCAATCTTCCTATCGGTGCGGTTTCCACTGGTCTGGTTCCACCGATCAATAAGTTATCACCAACCTACCCTGTGGATCGGTGATAACTTGTTTTCACTAAAGACCCCATTACTGCAAACTACTATAATTGTACATCCCAGTTATGGTGCACAATATAGATGTGCAGGAGCCGTTTGTGTATACAGTCAAAGCAACACAATAATGGCAATAACACTAATGGGTGTTTATATTTAGCTGTAGGGTGGGCCCCTAGAGTCATTTCTCCTGGTGGGCCCCAGACAGCCCAGTCCGCCCCTGGCTATCATGATAGCCACCAGATCGTTAAGGGGTTAAAGATCTCTTACGCATATGCACTACAATACATGGATCTGCTTTGAGCAGGGCAGATCAAAGTGCGCCTGCGCAGGACCTCAATGCCAGCTAGTGAGCATGATGTAGGACGCGTCATGCACATGGGCCTCAGAAAAAGGAGGATGGCGATCGCCGCAGAGAGGAAATGCCGGACTAGAGAGAGGAGGCAATGGGTTTGAGATAATGATCAATAACTTTGCTAGCTATTTCATCATCAGCTGACGGTCTCCTTTTTTTCTCAGCCCCAGATCCCCTTGAGTGGAGCCCCAAAAATTGGTCTGTGCGATTTCTTCCTGTAAGCTCCCAAAGTAAGTCTGCCATCTTGTCTTTCTTCTTCCTGCTCCAGCTGTAAGGCTACTTTCACATTTGACAGGATGCAAACCGCATATGACCGGATCCTGTGGATTGAATGTGCAACGCATGCAACCGCAATTGTTATTTTATTGTTATTTTATTGTATGCTTCTACTTCTACTTGTGATGGATGAAGGGGAACACAGAATTTATCGGCTTGCACTGGAGTCAGCTGATCGGGAATAAGCTGAACTCCTGATCTCACAGCCCGCCCACGCTGTGATGGATGCAGGTTAACAGCAATCACTGCCTGCTGCCGATCACGTGTGACCATGTTCGGGCTGTGTGGTCATGAGTTCAGCTGAGTTCAGATCAGCTGACTCCAGTGTCGGCCGATTACTTGTTCTGTGTCCCCCTGCATCCATCGCAGAGTGTGCGGGCTGGAGTTCAACAGAGTTCAGATCAGCTGACCCCAGTGTCGGACGAATTCAGCTGACCTCACAGGCAGCACACGCTGCGATGGATGCAGGGGGACCCAGAACAAGTAATCGGCCAACACTGGAGTCAGCTGATCAGATTACTTGATCTGCTGGCTGTATGGTTAGAAGTAGGGATGAGTGAGCACTAAAATGCTCGGGTTCTCGGTAGCCCATGAGTATTTTTTTTTTTAAATTCATTAAAAAATAAACAAAAACCCCAAACACATAACCCTAACTCTAGGGTTAGGGGGTAAAAAAATAAAATGTGTGGACTGCCGCTGCATTTTCTATTGCTAAGGTAACCCAAGCAGCTACTGGCTGCTAACCCCCACTGCTTATATGACCTTCACTGGCAATGGAAAATCCAGGGAAACCCTTTTTTTAACGTTTTTTGCCCAAAAACTAAAAAAAAAAAGACAGCTTCACCCTGTTTTTGTATGCTAGCCAGGTACAGCAAGCAGGTACGCGCTGCCCCCAACCCCCAGCTGCCTATTTGTACCCGGTTGGGAACCAAAAATACAGGGAAGCCCTTTTTTAATTATTTCATGAATTTCATGAAATAATTAAAAAAAACGACATGGGCTTCGCCCAATTATTGTGATGAGCCAGGTACAAGTAGGCAGCTGGGGATGGGAATATGCAGTGCAGGGTGGCCCAAGCTTTCTTGGCCCCCCCGCTGCGAATTGCAGTCAACAGTCACCCCAGAATATGGCGCTTTCTTAAAAGCGCTATCTGGCGTTGTGTCCAACATCTCTCCCAGCGGCCATGGTGCCGGGTGGCACGTTGGGTAATAAGGGGTTAATACCAGCTTTGTTTTACCTGCTGGTATAAAGCCTGAGATTGCTAATGTCAGACCAAGTTTGACCCGGCCATTAAGAATCTCCAATAAAGGGTTAAAAAAAAGACATCACACAGAAAAAATACTTTATTAGAAAAAAATACACAGACACTTTATTAGAAATAAATACACAGACACACTTAGGGACTCCATCTTTATTACTCCCTCTCACCCCTTCACGATCCTGGTCTTCTGTCTGAGAGAGAGGGAGATTTCTGTATTGACCATGCCAAGCTGCTTTCTGGGCATGCTCAGTACAAAAAACAGGATTCTGTCTATCAGGATCCGGCGACTTCCGGTACAGCAGGATCGGGGTCATTGAAATACATTGCAGGTACCACTGCATGTACTAATACAGATGGCCACCTGGTGGCGCTATAACAACACAAAAATCTAATATCACCCATGTAACGCAGCCTAAGCCTCAAAGGCTACCATTACTATTATCGATAGAGCTAACAGCCATGAATCATCGTGATCCGGACTCACCTATAAAGTGCACTTATAACTGGATGTTTTGAGTAGCCCTGACACACAAAGTGTAATGTGCATGTTTTTATATGTGGTGTCTTGGGCGAGATCGTCGCTGTTTGGGCGCGTGCAGGGGGTGGGACGCCGCACATAGAGTCCGCCTCATCCGGTCATTCCAGGGGAAGCAGTTAACCCATGCATCCTTCTAAGGAAGCTCCCTCGGCGGGGACTCATGCTGAGGCAGCCACGCACATGCGCATCCAACGAGACCATATTACTACTGCCACCTACTACTGGCAAGTGAAAGGGCACGACC